>NW_026930130.1:0-109978 GCF_032062105.1 Saccostrea cuccullata
TGATGTTTTATTTGAAACCAGACGGTTAATTTTCATTTACTTGCGTGTCGATTGCATAAAAGGCAGGCGATTTGAGCCTTTGGTGGTTTGAAAATAACGTTTCATTATTTTAATTTTGCAATAAATATTTTTTTCATGGTATAACCTTGGTTTGGGCAGCTTATGCTTTTTTATAAACCGTGAATAAAGAGTAAACTGCAAAATCCAGGGTAAATTGCCCCATTTCAGGTTTTATGGTATGAAGTGAATAAATATCATATTAATTCCTTAATCTTTTTCTTTAATGTTTCATCAATTAAGGCGTTGGAATAGCAATACATTGCACTTCTAAATGCATAGTGTATTTGCCTATGTAATTTCTGTAAAAACTTCTTAAAATCAACTGAGTTTTTTTGTTCTTAGATAGTTCAAATGACGTTAATATTATAAAATTATTGACTTTTGATGAGGTCTACTCGTGACTATACAGACCTGGTCAGGTATTGGTTGACCGAGGCCGAAGTAGACCGAATTCAAAAGTCAATAACCGTTTTATTAAATGATGAGGAATTTTACAACACTTCTGACCCTTTCATTCTTGTCTCCATCAAATATAAACATCCATAATGTCACTAGAGGATATTCAATGTTTTGTAGTTGAATATGGAATTTTTTTCACGAGTGTCACAGGATTTTTGATATTTTCACGAGTGCGAAACACGAGTGAAAATATAAAAAAAATCCTGTCTCACGAGTGAAATAAATTCCATATTCAACTACAAAACATTGAATTTTCTGTTTATTATATTTTTAAAAAAAATTCTTTGATTTTTCCTTTCTCTCTGTATTTTTGTAATACAGTCATAGACTCGTAGTTGAGCGGTTGAGACGTCATAGCTATGTGAAGTGAAAACACTGTAAACATGGATTTAGCAACATATGTTTGGTAATTTTGACAGTTTTATTCGTTGTCAGAATTGTTTATTTATTTCCATCTATCTTATATTAGGTCAAGGGATATTTTCTTTACAGCAATCTTCGTTATAGGAAGGGAAATCGAGAGTTTTCCCGCACTTCTGATATTCGTCACACTGTGACAGAATATCATTTTGATATCCTGTCACAGTGTGACAGGATATCATTTTTATTCAATGAATAAATTACAGTATTTCACGGGTATAAATGTAATAAAGTGTAATTACAGTTTTTACATATTGATATACTTCAACAGCTAAACAAATAGTAGTTAAAAGTTAAAAACAATATTATTAAACAATAAATACTCAACCATTTACTTACAAAAGTTCTTAATCTCCTTGGTAATGGCATCTGACATGTTTACATTCACACCGACACATGCTTTGAAACACGCAATCTGATTGGTCGAAAAAGTTGTAAGCAAATCTATGGTTGGTCAAGAGGGAAACCCGAATTAACCTCTCCCAGAACGTCATTTGAGGTGAACTCACTCTGAGGTAAACACCAGTAAATGGCGTCTGGACAAATCAGAGAGCACCAAATTTCTTTATTATTTAATAAACTCGAATGTGCAGATGTCATTTTTACCTTCAGTGTAGTTGACGCCGGTGGAATTAAAATCACAATTTACGGTAGTAATGATTCCCCTGAAGCAGTCTGTTGTTGAATCCTGCTTGACCCAATATGGCGAGAAAAACCCTACCGCCTGCAACACAACACTTCCCAGCAAAAAACATGTAAAGTAAGCAACTGCAAATATTTGTTCACTATCCATGATATATGCAGGAATAAAACTAATACTGGTGTAAAAATAATGCTTTTATAAATGGTCAATTGTGTTATCATTCAATAGTTTTGCCCTTGCACCTTACACTCTGTAAACTAAGCCAATCAGATTTGATGAAAAGATATCATATTTTCTTCCTAGTTTTGACATGGCTAAAAATATTGATGTGTTTCTGTTGCAAATAACGACGGTCCTCGTAAAATTGAGCTGGATTATAGTGAATAAATGAAATGACTCTACACCAAAAAAATGAAATAATCATTTTAAAATACTGTAAACGTACTTTTTCCAAGGGGTTATAATTCCGCGTAATATCAATTTCTGTTAAATTCGCGGGTTGAAAGTTATGCGGATTTCTTAGAGTGTCACTATATGCCTTACATTAATATTCAGTACTGTTGGACAAACTTCTGGAAAATTTGTGACAGCACACAAAGTTTGAATCAATACCACGTGGAAAAAGTACTATAATACAGTATCTCTATGTCCGAAAAGTCGATGTTGTTACCTTTTACAAGTTATACAGTGTTGCAGATACACTTTACTTTTTAAAGTAGTATTTATTGATACAACATTTATTAGAGTTACAACAAATGAATGCAAGTAAGCACACCTTTCAATCTTTTCAAAACCTGATGGAAAGATGACAAAAGGCGTTAATATTACTTTTTTTTTTGTTTTTGGAATACAATGAGAAGGAACGTAAAAATTACCAACAAGAGAATAACAATTTCGGGAAAAGTTATACTTACATTGTAGAAAGATTTTTATCCTTTCAAAAGCAATTTTATTTTTTTTACCGGAAACGTGAAACTATTTTTTTTTAATAAAACGCCAAGTTTAAAGATGAACATTCAAATAAAAGAGAAAATAACAACCCATTACCATTACATGGACATTAAAAATGAACAAATGGAAATTCAGTTGGTTAAATTAGAGAGAGAGAGAACTTAATATTGATTACGTGAGTAGAAAAAGCCATCGTTTAGTTTCTTATAAAAATACAGTCCTTAATATTATAAAAATATAATATGTCAATGTGGCTAAAATCTAAGTAACCTAACTACCAACCAAGCCATTAATGTTAATATTTTTTTATGCATAAGTTTGCATACATCTATCACACAAAATTATTCATTCATATAAAATTGGGCTTTTTAAGAAAAAAATCCCTTATTTGTTGAAGAAACCTTTGACAATATTTTCATCTAAGTGTTTATTTCAAAAATGAAAAAAATATACAATGTAGTTCAAACCAAATCTCATAGAAATCAATTATATTTAGCCCATATAATGTATGTCATGATTTATAAAGACACCTTTAATTATATTCATATAACTAATTAACAAATTTTTTCTTTAATTTATAATATCATAGCAAGTTTGTTTGTATGAAGTCTCTTTCCTTTTTATATACATAAATCTATCTTTTTCTAAATTCATTGTCATTCTTTTAATTCGTTGACAATCAAATTATTTACATTGATTATTGAAAAGTTTCTTAGTTGAATCTCCTGCATTGGTTAGATTAATAGATTGTACATGTATATTGTTTAATATCTCATGCGAATAGAGACATCACCTTATGCCTGTAAAGGGCTTCAAATTTAGACCTATACTTTGCGCTCAAGACCATTGAGCAGTGAGGGTTTGTTATCCTGCCAACCCTAACAAAAAACTATAGTTTGCTATAGTTCACCATAGTTAACTATAGTAAATCAAAGTGTCAAAGTTTTCGTCAACACTTTTCAAAGTGTCAAAGTTTTTTTTATAAAGTGTCAAAGTTTTTGAAAAGTTTTTTTAAAGTTTCCAATTTTTTTTTCAGTATCAAAGATTTCGCCAAAATTTTTCAAAGTGTCAAAGTTTTCGCTTAAGTTTTTTTCAAAGTATCAAAGTTTTTGCCAAACTTTCTCAAATTGTCAAAATTATCACTATAGTAATTCAAAGTTTTCAAAGTGTCAAAGTTATAACTATAGTTAATTTTAGTAAACTAAAGTAAATTTTTATTAGGGAAGACCTACCTTGAATTAACAAGGCGGGGAGTAAGAAGTTAATCCTTACAATTTTGGATGTAGCGACTGGTCCTATGGTTAAGACCATTTTTGCACTAGGAGCTGACACTAAAGAGATCCCACATTGCCCTGGCACTGATTGTCATGTATGAATAGGTCTCAATTATGGAGTTCTCCATTGCCTCCCGAAATTTGTAAAATATTTTTGAATGGGACTTTAAATAAACAAGGAAAAAAAAAAACAACTGGATCTTGTACGATACGTAACCAATTCTTTCTCATTCTTGGCACATGATCCGCCTCTCATTTTGTTTTGAGAGGTTTGGGTTTTGCCCTGATCCCATAATATTTTGTATTGTTTTAATTGACCTTTGACCTTTGAGTTTGATTGCTGATGACTCTCTCCATAGGAAATAGATTGAATATACTCAGAAAAAAATCAGTTGGTGTGCAATTTTTTTTTCAAATAATATCTTTAAAATGTATCTTTAAATCTAAGTTGGAAAAATGCATCGAAATTTCTATAGCAAGCAGGTAACAAATTAAAGTAAAAAAATTGAATAACACATTTTGTTATCAAATTGTTATAAATATGAACACTATATTTAATCAACTTGTAGTTTTATGTTCTATCAAAAATAAGGAGAGGTGCACTCATTTCTTTTTTTTCCACCAGTAGCAAGACATGGAATTAACATGTAGAATGAACCTGCTAGACAAACATAAAACCCCCAGCCTTTATCAATTCCGTCATAATCATTCACAACAACCATACATCCAGCGAAGCTCAGGATACCTGTAATGCAATTACATATAGACATTATTGATACCTTATTAGTAACAAGATACCAGTATTAAAAAAAAGTGTCATAAATTGTCATTAAAGATTTTCAATTTTGTGTCTTAACTATATTCATTTGCTATTGAAATTAAATTGTAATACAATCCTCTATAGCATTCTGTTACAAAACCAATGTTAGGATAAGAAAAAAACTTGTGATGTTTAAATTACACAGTTTTAAAATTTGCTCATTTATTGTTAAATTTGCTTTTATGATTACTGTTGAATCATCATTGTTCGTGTGGTATCAATATTCGTGGATGTTGTAAGTCATGCACCCTTTCCCACGAAATAATATCCAAACAAATGTTCATTTTGTTTACATACCGATTCATTGAACCATCGAATTAACGAGTATCTAACAAAATTACGTCCCAATGAACATGTGACATTCTGCTTACCAACAAATATTGTCCTCACGAAGTAAAATGAATCCACAGTAAACACACTTTCCGTACAAAATAAAGAGATGATTCTTAGAGTTCTTTTTTCTTATGAAAAGTTAAGCTGTAGCAAAACATAATACTGAGCTGTGTGCAACTCTCGGTGACATTTTGTTAGGTTTCCCCATAAAATGATCCTTACTCCCGAAAGCCCAAAAACTATCCATGAGCTGTTCAATATGGACGCCCTGCCACATTTAAATTCCTTAGAACGACTTTTTAAAACCAGTGCCGTGGTTCTGGCACAGTAAAGTATAAAAACACCGGCGGACTTTGGAGTTTCATTGCATTTTTGAGTCCTACATATTTAATTGGATTAACGATTGGAATTAAAATGCCTGGTAAAAAGGCATTAGGAATAATGTGTTGAGCTGGTTAATTCAATATCAGGAACACTTGTACAGGGAAGCCAAAAATTTAACTTCATCCATTTAATCAGGAAAAGGATGATACTCTATGCTATCTCTCTGAATTTGAAGCTGTAGCTGAGCAAGCAGGTTGGACTAAGAACTCAAAGGCTTTACAGCTAAGGTCACTTTTAGCTCAGTCGGTAGATCGCTCGCTTCGTGATCGGCAGATCGTGAGTTCGCATCTCGGCTGCGACCGACCTAGTTGTTAAATTGGGTAGCAACTGTTCCTTCGCCATGCGCTCGACACTTTGAGGTTAAATTTGCGGGTCCTTCGGATGAGAGCTAAAAAACCGATGTCCCGTGTCAGCGGCAGGTGCTGGCACGATAAAAATCCCTCACTGCTCAATGGCCCTGAGTGTCGAGTACAGGTCAAATGTTGAATATTCTGCAAACTCGGGAGGTTATGAACCCTCTCTCCGATCCCCTCGAGATCCACACGTGTGGACAAGTAGTAAATAAGAAAAACTGTTCAAACATGATAAAAAAAATCCTACAGTTGTATATTTGGATTTATAATGTATTGGATTTTTCTGTAATTTAAATACACGTGTATAGGAAATTACCAGAAATAGGATGATTGTGCTTTTGAAACCGATGTTTTGGGGTTTTTTTTTCGAAAAAAAGATATTTTTGGAAAAAAGAGTTTTTAAAATCAAAATAGACAATTTTGTTGAATCTCTCGCCTCCTGTATGGAATATAATGGCAGTGCCCATGGGTAGCTATGTAAAACCCAAAATAAGAGCCCGATCAAAAAGTAAGTTAATTCACAATGGCAATATTTAATAAAGATTCCGTGAAATTTCATTCAGTGGTAAGAGAGGAGTTGTGGATAAGAGATAGGCACCCAAAAGCGCAACAGACGGACATAAAGCGGGGGTATAGATATGGTTATATGTCATGGTGAAGTCACTATACTCGATTTACATTACCTTATACATACAATACAACAATCAAATGTGTGTGTGAATACTTTGTCCAAAAGTAAGAAATGGTGGTCGATATCTCTAATAAGACAATCTTTTCTTCTGAGAAGAATTCTATTAAAATATGAAGTACGTTATTAGTTTGGTTCAATCAACCAAAATGGTTGTAACAGCCCCCCCCCTCCCTCTCCGTAGTATGTATAATTAAATAATACAATGTTTGTATTTTAAAAACTTCTTAGAATCGTACTTTTTTTTAGAACCCGCTAAATTGTTTCAAAATCAGTAAATTTGCTTAATTTTAACTTAACGCTCGTTCTTACGCCTACCCATGAGTAGACGTAAAAGTTTGGCCTAAATTTAGTCGGGTGTAACGATACGCTCTTTAATGAAACACAACTCGTCGTGCTAGTCCTGACTTTACACCGGCGTAGCGCTACGACTGGGCGTACGACCTTTGATGAAACAGGCCCTGATTTCAAAGCACCATGATATTGTAAATAGTCTAAGCATAGTGAAAATATTTCGTTTATTGGAGTTCCACATCTACATGTATCAAACTTGATCATCGTCACTTTTTTACGTGACAAACTTTGAACACTATCACTACAAATCAACGTTATTTTAGTTTTACATTTCTAATCTCCTATCTTTTCGACATTTAAAAACAGTTCTTTAAATGTATTTTTGTTTTTCAATGGCCCTTTAATAATTTTCTAGGCCAGCTGCATGTAAGTTCTTTACGGAGCATTGTTTTTGCCTTGCTCTATTATGACGTAATAATGAAAAGATTTCACTCTCATTAATGCTCTTTTAATTGTCCCAAAAAGAGCACATTCGCTAGTTGAAAACGTGTTTTACAAACCAATTGCATTAGATAATGAATTGTTTGCGTTTGTATAGTTTATATAGCAACTATAAATAGACCATTTAAAAATATAAATATTAAACTTTAGACTAATTTGTCATTAACTACATGTTAAAACAGTAGCTCCTTAAAATGTATAAATAAACTCTATGAAAAAATATCAGATTTGATATTTATCATAGGAACAAAAATGCTGAAGTATCTGGGTTTGGAGAATTGAATTTATGATATTTTGTTTCTTTTTTCAAAGGGTTTATCCCCTTAAGACACACTTTAAAATATTTATTTTAACTGCATAGCTAATTTACATTATGTACGATGAAAATATAAATACCTGACAACACAAACAGCAAAATTAACAAGTAAACAAATCTATCGCAACAATTTTCTCCATTGACGTCTTTCTTGGTGAAAATGGAACCCAAGCTGAAGATCAACGTAAAACCCAAAGCAGATAGAGCAGGTGTTTCCAGACCCAGAACAGGGGCCCCAAGGCCTGTAATATAATGAAAATATGACCATATTTTGTTTTTACATGTACTTTATATTCATTACTATGCTACGAAGATCAAAAAAAGGTTTAACGGAAATAAAAGCATAAATGCTTGTGTAGATAAATTATTGTAGAAGACAACGGTAATAAACAGACGAGTTTGTTAGTTTAAAGTATATTTTATTCATTAAGAGATTGAACATTGAACAGTGAAGATACGATTAATAACACATAATGAAACGCTTTCTAATAATTTCAATTTTGGTCATTCCAATTGAAATGAGCCTTCGCATTTTTTTATTAACTTCAGCATGTTCTATGAATATTGTTTCACAAAACTATCAATTTTACAAAAGTATTAGATAGATTTCCATTTCCCATAGTGAGGTTATTTTCAAATGTGCACAAGAAAGTACCCCAAGTCATGTAAATTGCGTACTCAGTTTTAATGACATCAACAAACCCGCAACCTAGGTTAATTAAAAGTTTCTTTTGTAATGTTTTGTATAAAGTATTCAATTAATAATGTTATGAAGCATCCCCCCGGGGAAAATGACGATTCATACTTTTATCATACTGATACACGTAAAAACATGTTCTTTAGATATTGATTGCTTTGCCAGAAAAAAAAAACATTTTTTTTTAAATTATTACATGTTGCTATTAATAAATCAAATGGAACAAGAAAAAACGTAGTCTTAGAAAAAAAGAAATGGGAAGGGTACCCTCCTCTCATTAATACATACAATTTATATACTGTTATTCAAAATGGCGTCGCGTTGTGTACGTTCACAAAGGGCGTTTGAAACGGCTACTTAAATTTAAATCCACTAACCCAATAAATTATTTGGTCAGTTTTCCCTTCATACAGATTAAATCTTTAATCCAGTACTGTTATAACTCGTGCAAATTGAAATTCCTTTTTTGACAGGTTCCCATGAGTGAAGAGTCCGCTGTACGTTGTCAGGTATCGGCCAAGATTAGACCTGTTTGGCTTATTGCGTTGAAGAAGCCGGAGTGGGTACTCAAAATTTCAACGGGTATTTAGAGGAATGAAAATGCTTTTTGTAAAATATGTTTTATTGTTAGAGTTTAAACATTTAATGTGATTTTGTTTTACTTTATCTAATCCCAGATCTCTTTTTCTCGGGCTTTCGTCGATCGTCCCGTTTCGTAATTAGCAGGTCTTGGACGAGGAACTACAGCTAAATACATTGATAATTTCCAGCCGTTAATGGTACAACGGAGAGGCTTGTATTGGTTATGCAACCTCAAAAGTTAGGAAGAGTAAAACAGATTAAGGAAAACATGGTGGACAGCAATTTAAAGTTTTGTGTTGATATTGATATTAGGTAAAAAAAAAAAAAACATCTCCTTTCTAAAACATATCAATTAAATCCAAAGAGAATCTAGAAAACGCTGTTAAAGTTAACAAAATAATCAACTATGTGTTATTGGTGAATTTTTGTTCATTTTCATTTGTGAAAACTGCGTGAAATTTTTATCAAAATCAAAATTTTGTAAATGTTCAGAAGAGGTCTTGTTGTCAATTAATAGCCCTTTTCATGATGTTCTATAGGACATTCTGCTGATAGACATTTCATATCTACTTTTTTCTTCGTTTTGTGTGATTTTTTTTTTTATTTTGTTAAAATTTCGGTTTTTGATTCCTTCATGTATTCAGTCGCCAGCGTGGCGCAATGGTTAGAACGTCTGCTCTAGAGTCGCAAAGTAAGGAGTCAATCCTTACGTCACCGGTTCGAATCCTACTGTGGAACGTGGAGACAAAATAGATCCCTCACTTTTCGCCCTGATTGCCGAACATGGGACAAAATTTGTGGCCCTCCACCGGCAATTGTTTGTGTCTCCATATGAATGAAAAATTATCGAGAGGGACATTAAACGACATCCAATCAATCATTAAGTAGAGTTCTAAAAGAGTATCACTCACATCTTAACAAACCTGCCTATTTTAAATTTCAAAACGTACATCAAAGTAATACAAAAAACTTTAAAAAATCATTGAAATTTACTTGTTACATAAGACGGAAGTTAATCCTTACTTCGATCTCGGTCGATATACGTTAGATATGGTGTATATATATATAGGGATTGTCTTTATCAAAAAAGCTATGTTTACATTTGTTAAATATTATCATTATTGTTATTATTATCTTTTTTGATAATTCCCTTTGATGACACATTGATAAACGAAAGTACGAAAGCCGATAACGGCCGTCAATACACTGATGTTATATGTGTAGAGTGTATAGTATTTTCAACAAAAGTCAGTGACACGTTACACTTAAAACAAAAAAAATGTAAAAAGTATACAGCGTCATGACAACATTAAATTCTTTTAAGAAGGATATGGAAATAACGAACAGTATTCAATCTCAACGTCCATTAAACAAATATACAAAATAAGAGCAGAGCAAACACGGACCCCCGAAACATCAGAGGTGGGATCAGGTGCCATGGAGGAGTGAGCATCCCCTGCTGACCGGTCACACCCGCCGTGTGCTCGTTGTCAAAATCAAAATAAAACGGAAAAAAATCCGTGGTCAATTCAGTGTATAAATAATAGACTAACAATTCTTATGAAATCAAAGTGTGATGTTTTTTTTTTTTTTTAATAAATCGTGTTTGACAATGCTTATAAAAGGCTAAATAACAGATTATTTTTTGTGAGTTATAATTTTATTCCATAAAGAACAAAATTATAAATGTTTACATTGTCATAAAAATCATTAATTTTCAAATATTGGCGTTAGTGGTATTTGATGTTTTTATACAAAAGCACAAAAATAAAAAGATTTTTTTTGGACAGCTGACTTTTACAGTTTATTAATTAGAGTTGGTCTCTGTTACAATTGTAAAGTCAGTCGTCGATTGTAAAAGTAAGTCTTTTCATAAAACTCCAGTGAGCCGACTGGAGTTTTATTGTATGAAAACTACATCGGAGTTTTTATAGAGTACTTCAAAATACACAAACAAATGAAGAATTTATACATGAAATGATAATATGATAAAAAGATTATGAAATTTTCATGTTTAAAATTTCAAGGGCATATATTTATTACTTTTCTTTTTAAAGCTTAATATTTTATATAACATATTCCTTAAGACCATCACGTAATCTAAAAACAGACGATTACAATGTCAATTTACCTTTAACTTAAATATCGTTTTATAAATTAATAATATAAAATTAAAATTTGAAATTTTCGACCCGTACTTTATTAATTTTGTTTAACTTTAATAATTAGTTGAAAAAGTTGCTTTAAACAGTAAATGCACTTTATTTTAGTAAAATGTGAGAAGTATTGCGCAATGGAAACCCCGGTCGGTCCCTTTAAATAATAGCCGACCTCATGTGCGTCTGTCCTTTGACTGGTTCAGTTAAAAATCATTTACGTTGCGTAAGAAGCTTGTGTATGCATTTGCACTTTCAAGACCAATTACTTTTAAATATTTTGTAATAGCACTTTTTTCACCATTTTAAATTTTTGTTCATTATCGAACTCGTAGATATTTTCAAATGATTTTTTTTGTTACAAATTTAATCCATGCCAGCATAGTTACTTTTCAAGAGAAAAATAAATCATATCATGTGTAACTTATTTGGTTTTAATCTTACGGATTAGATAAAAGACAATATGCAAAAATATGATACTTCCGTAACAAAAGTACTACACAATAAAAAGAGGATCTGGAATATGAAAGCTAAGGCTTATGTCTGATCAAGATTTAGCATATGGCATTTTTTGCATTATATTCAGCATATTTCTGGTTTACCTTTGACGGTATCTTCACAATTAATTGTGGAAAAAAGGCCCCTATAGCAATTTGAAGTTGAGTCATGTTTGATCCAATATGGGCACACAAACCCTGTCACCTGCAACACAATAGCTGGCAAGAATAAGCAACACACACCATAGGCACAACCAATTGCATCAAACTCCATTATTAATTAATTGCATTAATAAAACACACTGTGAATTTTATACATTGGTAGTGTGTCATTATATGAATTGTTAACATGACCCCCTCGTACCCCCAGATAGCAAGACATAGTTGGGCCAACGTTGGCCCAATTTTTTTTCCAACGTTGGCCCACTGTTGGTAACCTTACGTTGGCCCACGGTAATTTTGCTCATCGGCCCAACGTTGGTCCAACATGTTGGCATATTGTTGGGCCAACGTAGGTATAATTGTATGACAACTAACAGCCAACCTTAATAACTGGTTGGTTAGGTTGGCCCAACGTTGGCCCTTTGTTGAAATGTCAGATGGCATATTGTTGGGCCAACGTAGTTATTAGTGTATGCCAACTAACAGCCAACCTTAACAACTGTTTGGTTAAGTTGGCCCAACGTTGGCCCTATGTTGAAATGTCAGATGGCATATTGTTGGGCCAATGTAGTTTTTAGTGTATGCCAACTAACAGCCAAACTTAACAACTGGTTGGTTAGGTTGGCCCAATGTTGACCCTTTTTTTTTTACAATGTCAAATGGCAAATTGTTGGGCCAACGTAGTTATTACATAGAAACATTTGCAATTGGTTAAGTGATTCTTTACATAAACCTATTTTATGACTGTTTAAAATAATACACAATTCAATCTGCATCCATAATGCATACATGGACATGTTCAATGAAAACATTACTAATGATTCACTGTGATAATATGATAATATTTTATATACATCAATTCAATCATAATTTACAAAATAAATTTTAAAATAGACAATAGAGGTAAATTATGAAAATTATCAATTAAAAGTTCTTAATCAGGGCTCACTTCCTTTATTATAGTCCATTTGTTGTATTCCCGCTCTTTTCCCGTCCCTTCATCGCCTCCCGTTTTCTTCATCTTGATCTTTGTCATACGGACTCATACTTTATACACTTCTTTATGCATGGTCTTCGATTTCATTGTTATTTACATGTACCGCCACAACATTTGTTTTCCTTGCAGTCTCTGACTGAATTTCTTTGTTACAATCGTGTCTGTAATAGACAGTTAAGAATTAGATAGATAGAAACAACTTAAAAGATGTTATTTAACCTTAACTTACAGTGCTTGTGTGCAAAAATATGACAAAAATGAATTCCGAATCAATTTTAACAGTTAACCTGAATAAATAAGAATAAATATACTTACATCGCTTCTAAATGCAGTTGTATAGCAAGTGTATAATCCACAAATTTAAATTTCACTTCTTCTTGCTTGCCCTGCATTATCACCACCTGTGAGCAATCGAATCTGACAGCTCACTCCACAGTTTAGTCACGTGATAGCGAATGCCTAACTTTTGTTTCAATTTAATTAGAAAGCTGTGTCATTTTGATTTATGTATATGTAGGCTTCATTCACATCCTGTTCCTGAGAACGTATTCAGTCTTCTCTAAATTCTCATGAATACAACGCTCATGAAAAAATTCATAATTTCAAGAGTTTTATTTCAAATAAATAATCATGCATGTGCACAATTCAAAAAATATAATAAACACTCTTTGGTTCTGTGATCACTTAAGTTAAAATTTAAAATGTTGAATATATCAGATCGAAACAAAAACAGTCATCCAATTAAAAGCATGGACATAGAATGTCAGCTCAGCAGCTAAAATTGACACCATCTTTAGTTGGCAGTATAATAATTGGGCCAGCGTTGGCCCAATATAAATATCCCATCTTATTTGAAACACCTAAACAAAAGAACACTCGTGCTAACATCGGGCCAACATACTACAATGTATTACAAAATTGATAAGACATTTTTTGAGGGTGTATTACAAACATTGGGCCATATACTACTACCCATTTGATAAGACACTTTCTTTAAGGGTGTATAACAAACATCGGGCCAACGTTGGGCCAACATACTACTACCCCGGTACCAATTTGATAAGACACATTATTAAGGATGTATTACAAACATTTGGCCAACGTAAGGCCAACATACTACTATCAACTTGATAAGACGCATTCTTTATGGGTGTATAACAAACATCGGGCCAACGTTGGACCATCATACTACTACTGACTTTAAAAGACACTTTCTTTAAGGGTGTGTTACAAACATTGGGCCAACCTTTGACCAACATACTACTACCAACTTTAAAATACACTTTTGTAAAGGTTGTATTACAAAAATCGGGCCAACGTTGGGCCAACATACTACTACCAACTTTAAAAGACACTTTCTTTAAGAGTGTATTACAAACAGTGGGCCAACGTTGGGCCAACATCAACATCCCTCCTTCCTTGGGAAGTAAAGTGAATGGAAGTTGCTAACGTTGGACCAACGTTGGGCCAACATAGGAATTCTGTCATAGTCGAGGAGGTTGGCATGGTGACATTGGTCCAACGTTGGCCCAACGTTGTTCCCCCAACGCCAACCATACAACCTTTTGCCAATGTTGGCCCAACATAGTCTTGCTATCTGGGCCCTGTACCTTAAAAATAAAGCCAATCAGAATTTATCACACATAGTGTTTTCTTCCTAGTTTTAATATGTCAGATAATTTCAGTGTTTACACCACATGGACAGTTATACATGTATTTAGAAATCAAATCTTTGATAATTTGATTACATTCTACTGTGAGTTATACTGTTTAATTTTAATAATGGGCAATATCATTTTTTTTGCCGATAACATGTTGCTGATTATATATATATATATGATAAAACTATTTTGCCTTCTATTTTACTTTTTAGAATCAGCTCAAATAAATTTGAACTACCTTATATATATTGGATTCCGAAACTTCATAAGAATCCTTACAGACAAAGATACATAGCAGGTTCCAGTAATTGTTCAACCAAGACTCTTTCTATACTCCTCACTAAAATATTGACAGTAGTAAAAGAAAAACTTCAAGAGTACTGTACAACTATATATTCAAGAAGTGGTGTAAATCAGATGTGGATACTTAAAAATTCTAAAGAACTTTTGGAGAAGGAAGTTGATGAAACAAGAATATCAACAGTCTCGTTTAAAGTCATCATTTTGGAAATCCTATGGTCGATACAATGATCTTGTCAGTAAATACAATTTATCATTGAATGAAATGCTGACTGACGTTTTTCATACCAATTGTTAGTCCATTATTTATAAACTGAATTGACGACCGATTTTTTCCGTTATTTTCTGATTATTTTCTGATTATGACAACGAGCGCACGGCGGGTGTGACCGGTCGGCAGGGAATGCTCACTCCTCCATGGCACCTGATCCCACCTCTGATGTTTCAGAGGTTTGTGTTTGCTCCAAGTAACTCTTTTTTCGATACATGTCTTGTTTTCACATGAACGAGAAACTTCTATTGACGCAAGCGGCAACAATCGGCCGCAAACAAATTGGTCTTTTCAATGAAGCAATAAGAAACTGGAATGCTTGATCTGTTATTAAAATTTCTTACATTTATCCTGTGACATTAAACATTTGCATACGGCATTACACGATTTTCTTCAATACATAATACATTTACATTTACTACAATGTACATGTGCACATTTAAACAAACTACTCCTAGTCCTCTGCGTCTCCATGCACAGTTTGTTACAAACAGACTCTGTCGGAAGTTTGATGTTTTAAAAGTACTTTTTACATTTAAAGATTAAAACTTAAGATTTAAGTTATCTTAATCATTGAGATATTTTAATAGAAATGCAACAAATATGCAGGGCTCTTCGCTCGATCTCGATCTCAGAGGATGTTACCCATCCCTATCTCCCACCTCTCTCTAGATCCAGCACTACATTTCTCCTCTTTGGTTAGTTGGTTGGTTGTATGCTGTTTAACGTCACTCTCCTGAATATTTCACTGATATGGAGACGTTTCTCATCATTGGTGTGAGGTGTGAGGCGTTAGGCGGGAAAATGCTTGGCATATTGTATAACTAAATTGATTGCCTGCATCACACGGGGTCAGAGGAAGAGAATTGATGTTAATTAACTCAAAAATCTAAAGTTTTAAAAGCAAAGGGAAGCAATAGGGTAAAGCTTTTTGACATACATTAGATATTGTGCATGCATATGTACGAAGGTTTAAAAATGATCTTCATACAACTGCATGACCCTTACTTACAGATGCATTACTTTACATATATATGTATAAATGTAACACTTATCCTGATACAAAAACGATCAGAGTAAATAGTTGCCAAGCTTAAACGCTCCTCGGCAATTAATTTAAAATGCTGATTTTATAACACATCACTGAGACTACCATTTTTTTTTATTTTAGCAGACTCGTTTAATAACCTCTCTGTGTATATTGGCATGAATATCAAAAGGCAAATGTCCTTCAAAAAAAATAAAATGAAGAATGTTCTTCCAAGAAAAAGAAATACATGTGCAAATTATAGGATACATAAAATTGGATGTCTTTTTTGCTAGCTATAACTCCTTATATCCCTGCATCTGCAAATCTTGGCCACAGTCATGTAAATAAAATGTAACAAGAGTTCATCTTACCTCAAAAGAGTGGATAGTCGATTGTAGATTAAGAATGTACGATACAAGTTAATGTTGGTGATGTAAAAAAAAATCGACAGCTCAACTGATTACATGTAGCTAAACTGGTTAGAAATGATAAGGAAATTTAACACAATATCTAACTTGCTATATTGCTATCAATGCATACACGATAATATAATGAAATATCAGATTAAAAACACCTTTTAAAAATTCCAAAAAAGGCTTCTCACTGATTGATCTGAATATTCGAATGAAAATGCATTGGTACTCGGGACATTTGGTGGATCATGGCTGTACATGCGTTCCTTTTCTAGAAGAAAACTACAATAAAATAGAAAAACAGAAATAAGGTTGCATTTATTGTCATATGTTAATGGCAATTATATTTTAGATCAGATGTTATGCTCTACATGAAACATATTTAAAAATAACGTCTATTTTGGTGGCTATCAATAAAAGAATTTACAGGAAATGAGAAAGATGATGATTTTTTGACATCATAATCCATTGACTAGATAAAAAATACGCCATGCTTTACAGACACAAAAACACCTGAAGTACAAATGATAGATATCGCATTTTCAATCAAAACAGGAATTTTTTTTCGAAAATTCACAGGGAAAAATGGTCTATAGTTTCCTTTGTCCTTTATTCAAGAATACCTAATTACATAAACCTAATATAATTTCAAGGTCTTTTGTAATAATTATATTTTATCAACGTTTTGCTAAAGACACCTTAACTTGCTAAAAATAATTATCATGATGATGAAAAAAAAAACGGTTTGGATGCAGAATCCAGGTTTTTTTATTTTTGTGAGTTGAACTTTGTTCAATATCCCATGGTCATCACGCATTTAACATGCGCAGTAATTTGTGTTGATTATAAAGAGCCAAAAGCGAGGCTACTTTGTCGGCCGATTTACTCCGATGATATTCAACAGGAAACATGCATAAACATCCGCCACAAATAGTTCATGTCATTTTCTCCTGAACTGATCTAATTATAATTAGAAATGCAAGTAAATTTAATGATCAAGTCATCTTAATTTGAATATTAGATTTCGTTCAAAGTAAAACTTGATTTTAAAGAACCACAAAAGTTTTTCGTAATGGAACTCAGTTTTAGTGTGGCATCATAGACAGAAAAGGAAAAAAACAACAACTCTACATACTGACGGCAAGCGGTAAATCTTGTCTCTTGACGGTCCCGAATTTTTAGCAATTTCGAATTCTTTTTTACTGATGCACAGAATTTATTCAAACTTTTCATGAACATTTTCTTGGTTTAAATAAATTTAATTATGCATAAAAACTTGAGGAAACATGCGTATTTATAACTAAATCAGCAATATCACCTGTAAAAAGCTGTAAATTTATTACTCTGATACAGTATATAGTTTAAATTAAAAAGGACACTGATGTTTTCGTAAAATCGCAATTAAAAACAACAAAATAAAGTATATTTTTTTAATAAAAGGAGAGCCTCATATCAAACCAGATAATAAGTACGCACACAAACTCCCATATATACCACTGTTTTTATGTTTGGTCATTAAATATTTGTTTTTAGCTTGGTATTGCTTTTTTCTTCACAATATTTAAAAAAGATTAAGTTCTGACGTACTTCATGTATGATGTAATTGTTATACATTTATATTCACAGAGAAGTGTTATATTCCTGTAACAAACCTGTTACATGTAGCCCTTAAAGGTACTTGGACACAGATTTGTTAATATTTTCTCTATAATATTACGACTTATATATTTTAATAGCATTTCATCCAGAAATTAATTAAATTCTTATTTCCTATTAAAAGATATTGAAATTTCAAATTTTTCGGCGAGTTTGATAGACATATCCTTGCACTCTCACAAATATTATTCTATTCTCAATCCTTAGTTAAAGTTTTGTATAAATGAAAAATATTAATACTATAATCCAGAAAATTCAGAGTAGACAAAAACTGTATACATAACACGAGTGTGCTCGATATGCTAAACTCTGTACGCATCTCTAAGTTCGGAATGACGATACTTGGGAAGGTGTTTTGCTTTCTAACATTTCTACTCTGAATAAAATTATTTTTCTTGATAAAGTTTTAATATTTCTCATTAAAACACATCAGAATTGCCACTTTTCCTTAGGATTAAGAATAAAGTAAAATTTTGTGAAAGTGCAGGGATTTGTCAATCAAACCCGTCAAAAAATTTTAAGTTTTAATAACTTTTAAATTAAATAAGATTTTTAGTTAAATTTTGTGTGAAATGCTTTAAAAATATATAATTTGTGATATTATACAGAAAAAAATGAGAAAATATTAACTTCAAATCTGTGTCCAAGTACCTTTAAAAGGTTGCCGTGTTAAAATCCACATTTTATAAACAATGATATTATTCCTGCGAAATTGAAATTTTCATAATACATGAGTAAAGGTGAAAATTTTGTTTAGTGGTGTAAGAGGAGTTGCTGATAAAGGATGGGTATATCTAAAGCGTAACAAACAAGCCCCAAGACCATAAACTGAGAACAGACTTACGTAAAAATTTCACATATAACCTAATAATTGTTATAATGAAATAAAATGTTCATCATATGTTCATCATATGATTGAATTGAAGAGTTAATTTGCACAAATGCGAAGTTTTAAACAAAAACATTGAATGAAATTGAAAATATTAAAAAATCAAAATTTTGACTTAAGTCTGTTCTCAGTTTATGGTCTTGGGGCCAGATGGACGGAAATCTCAATTAAAAAGTACGTTCCCGCTTTTCAAGCAGGGGGTATAAAAAAGGACTTATGTAGGCAGGCACGTATTATGGCCCATGTATTTTGGTGCTATTTAATGTCTCTGAATGTATTTCTACAGATTGTTACAACTCAAAAATCTGAAACAGTTGTCTGTATTTGAAACAATAAGATTGATCACTCACTTAACCTCTCCGATCAAAGATTTTATTTTACAGCATGTTCAACTCCCAAGAGTGCTTTCAGTACTTCGATTTTGCTTATGTTTAAAGAAAGGAGTTTATCTTTGTATACAGGGAAGTTCTGTAATCAGTTTGACCTGATCTATTTCATATAAAATTGAGGACAGAGTGAAAGTAACTTTCAAACAAGATAAAAACTGTTCAAGATTAAATTATCGGTGTCAACTTTAATAAGCTATGTTATAGCTTCACAATAATGATTTGGCAAAATGATAGCTTCTGAATTTAAATGCATAAAACGGCCAATCACTATACATTTATATAAAACACGGCATATGTGCGTGGTCTAGAATAGGTTCATCATAATTAATGTAATTTTGTTATCTGAATCCTCATCTATACTGCGATTTGTCTTTCATTATTGCCCTTTTAATGGTGTCAAGCTTTGGTAAAAGGTACAGCGGAATTAAAACAAGATTGATCGGTTTAGCAACCATTGAACGAAAATTGTATATTGTTTAACGTCCCTCTTGAGAATTTTTCACTCATATGGAGACGTCACCAATGCCGGTGAAGGGCTTCAAATTTAGACCTATACTCGGCACTCAGGGCCATTGAGCAGTGAGGGTTCTTTATCGTGCCAACGCCTACCGTTTATTTTCTTTATAAAAAGAAATTATAGAAAAGTTCAGATGATAAAAACATTTTTTCTTTAGAGGAGATTTAATATCATCTATCGGGTTTAGAAAAAAGGACAATTATTTTATATTTTTTATCTCCTTAGCCTTGAAATAAACTTGGAAATATTGCTTAATACTTCAATAAAAATATCAGTTGTAAACAAATCACACATAGTAAAAGTTTAAAAATAAAAAAAAATCATAATATGTTAGCTTGATATGAAAGTGTAATATAACCAAACAAAAGTATGCCAAATTAGGTAAATTTTACTAAGAACAAGGTGTAAAGCAGAAAAATTACAAAGGCTGATTTTTCCATTTAGCATCAAGCCAACATACTCTGTAATTTAATTTTATCTTTACACTTCTACTGAGAAGGATGTGCAGATAATGAAAGGTATTCAATCTCAAAGTTCATTAAACAATACAAAATAGGAGCAGAGCAAACAAGGACATACGAAGCATCATAGGTTGGGTCAGGTGTCATGGAGGAGTAAGCATCCCCTGCCGACCGGTCACACCCACTGTGTGTTCCTTGTCGTGATCAGTAAATTGAAAAATCCGTCGTCAATTCGATATTCAGTGTACGAATAATTGGCAAACAATTAACAGTTAACAAAACGTCATATAGCATTTGTCTAAATGATAAACAGAAAAGCGAGGTTAAAGGATAGGTAGGTGTCAAAATGTTGTTGCAGTTGAAAAGCTTACTTCGGTGTAAATGTACTATGAGTATATGAAGTTTGATTAAAATTTGATTAATGTTTTTTTTAGCTGAGATAAACACATATTTTAAAAAGTAAGGTCAAGGTCAAAAGGAAATTCAAGGTCAGATTAAGTTCATGCATTAATTACTCTCAGCAGTATATATCAGCACATGATAGATTGACTATATATACTGTTGAACGTCCCTCTCCAGAATATTTCATTGATGTGGAGACGTCACCACGTGCAAATTTAGGCCTACATGTATGCTTGGCACTTACAGCCTTTGAGCAGGAAGGGATCTTTATCGTGCCACATCTGCATTAACATTGGGCCTCGGTTTATACTGTCTCATCTGAAGGACTGCCCCATGTAGTCGCCTTTAAAGACAAGCAAAGGGTACTGAGAACTTATTCTAATCCGGATCCCCACGGGGTATCAGCATATGAGGTTTGATAAATGTATCTTGAATTGTTTATTCAAAACTCATACACATTTGTAAACATTAATTTAATAAATGTGAGGTCAAGGTTAAAGGAAAAGTCAAGCTAAAAAGGAGTGAAGCTTACATCAGTATGTATCATCATGTGAAGTTTAATTACACAATTTGAATGGTTTCTTTAAAATAAAGCAAAACACAAATTTTACAAAAAATGAGTAAAGGTCAAAGGAAAAGTCAAGGTAAAAATATATTGCTGCAGGTGGATAGTCTCCAACAGTATGTATTAACATATGAACTTTGATGAAAAAATATCTAAAAAGTTTCTCTGAGCCCAATGGAAAGACAGATGGAAGGGTGGAGGACGGACATGACAAAAATTATACATGTATTCCTTATCATGGCGTGGCATAGAAACTTGGATCTACATTTTATGAGGATTTTTCCATATCAAGATTATACAAGCACATTCAAAGAATATTGTATTAGGTTAAAGTGGAAAAGATCATAGCATCATCAGAAATATTTTGTTGCAGGTAATGTGCATGTCAAATATGAAAGTCATATATCTTTTCAATCAAAAGTTCTATATATAATAAAACATTTTTGAAAAGAAGGTTAAACATTTACGTCATGGTTACAAAGTCAAAAGTCATGATATATTTAGAAAAGTGTTTTCACAAATAATATACATGTATAATTTGAATTCTTTAGATTTTCGCTTTCAAAATGATCAATTTAAAATGTTATCCTTTGGAAAGTAGGTAAAACTTTAAGGTCAAGGTATCACTTGTGTTAAAAAATCGTAGTATATTTAGAAAGTTTTGTGGTAACGTACATGTGAAATATGAGAGCCCTATCTCTTATTTTTCAAAAGTCATTACAGAGTACCAAGGTTAAATTTATTGTGACAGATGCACATACTGTCAATGAGATGGACAGACTGACAGACAAATGAGATGTTCCAGAAACGGGGGAAAATAATGCCCTTGTTGTTCTTGCATTATTTTAAGAAGAATTATGATGGAAAAAATCCATATTTTTTTTAACGCAAATCAATTTTTTTTTTTTATTTCTTTTGTTTGTTTGTTGTTAAACATCACTCTCACGTGATCCCTCTCAGCATTCCTCTCAACATTTTTCACTCATATGGGGACACCACCACTTGCAAAATAATGAGGACAAGACAAATGTGAGGTCAACATTCATTTTAGGAGTTTTCAACCATTAGGACGTAAAGATATATTAACTTGAGCCTTCCCAGACCACTGTCTGTTCATGTATGCAAACAAACTACTATTTGTTTTTACATTTAAAAGAAATAAATATATCCAAATAGTTTAATGTGGTCAATATGAATCTCTTTCAATGATTTTCATTCCTAATTCTAGGAAGATAGGTTGGCACAAATTCATGAGAAAATTTCAATCAATCTTATCATTGATGCACTTTTATTTAATATATTACAGTCATATTGTGAACATTTCCAGTTCATTAGGAGAGAGGGGATTACCTCCACGGATTCATAACTTTATTACTATTAAATTTACTTAACATAATTACACAAGAAACAGCATTATGTATAGTCAAATTGAAAAAAGTTTTCTACTTTTCACATGATCATTTGTCATTAAGGGGACATGGAGTGGGTAGGAAGATCCCCTGGAACATGTAGGATTATAATATATACTGAAGCAAATAAAAATGATTGATTGTATATTGTTTAACTTCCCTCTCGCGAATTTTTCACTCATATGGAGACGTCACCGTATGCCGGTGAAGGGCTTCAAATTTTGACCTTTACTCGGCACTCAGGGCCATTGAGCAGTGAGGGATCTTTATCGTGCCAACGCCTGCCGCTGTCACGGGGCCTCGGTTTTTAAGGTCTCATCCGAAGGGCCCGCAACTTTCAGTTCAAAGTGCCGAGCGCATGGCGAAGGAACAGTTGCTATCCATTTTAACGACTAAATCAGTCGCGGCCGTGATTCGAACCCACGACCTCCCGATCACGGAGCGAGCGCTCTACCGACTGAGCTACCGTGAACGGTACAAATAAAAATGACTTTGGTTGCATGCCCTCCACCCTATAAAACAGTTTCCACTATAATTTCTTTTTTTTTGCTTCTCAGGAAATTCCCCCTACCTCCGAGACAAAAAGTGATTTGGATACTTCATATAACTTTCTTTTGCTTATTTTAGCCCCTTGTTACCAATTTGCTGGAGTTAAATTGTAATCTCTCCTTGTTGGAACTCTTTAGTATTATTGGATAAAAAGTGACAGGTGTGTCAACATGGAAAGAAGACAGTCATGTAGGATCATTTTTTGCTTCACCTAGGGAGTAGTTGTGGATCATTATTGCACTATTAAAGAGGCATGAAGAAAAACAAATAGCAGGGCCATAATAAACGATTCTAGTGTTTGGGAGTGGGACAACCTACATTATCAACTACCAGGATTCCCTAGAAATTAAAAGAAAATTAAAAGGTCATTAAACGTTGTTTTTTGGTATTGGAAACAAGAATATACTTGTAGTAGCTATCTTTTCTATAGGACTCTGTCTTCCAGGAATCTACATGTATTCCTTGGTTAATTAACAGTTACATTTTTTTTCCAAACAAGTAAAAACCACAATTGAATAGGAAAATAAAGTAAATTAAATTAATGCAGTTTTACTTTTAATGTCCCCTTAATTTGTCAAAATATTACCAAAATTTTACTTTTACTAAACTTACTAGAGATTCCAAATGCACCCTGGAGGCGTATACCTTTTTATTTTATACATCAAACGAAACTTGGAGATAACGAACAGTATTCAAGATTAAAAGTCCTTTAAAATGATATTTAGATAAGTACTGAAGTTAGAATTTTAGCTTTTATCATATTTTCCAACATTTATTGTGCTAAGGAGACCAAATTCGTTCCAAAAATATCATAAAATAATAAAATGAAAAAAAGTCTGTTCTGTTATTTCGCTTCACGTAGTTGCTTACATATCATAAATTGCTCCAGAAAAAATGGAAAAAAAACGATTCTTTACAATAATACACATTTATATTATGACGTCTTAAATACGTCAAATTAGTTACAGAATCTATAAAGAAATTAATGGAAAGGTCTTCTTGAAAAAATAAAGTACATGTGTATGGAAGATATGATGACATTCTAGCTTTACCGTATAGATATAATTGATTTGATTGACTGTTTGTTGTTCAAAGTCCCTCTCGATAATTTTACAATCATATGAAGACGCCAAAACCTGCCGCTGAAAAGCTACCAGTTATGTCTTATACTCGGCATTCGTCTCATACTCGTCTTTTACTCAGCATTCAGGACCATTGAGCAGCGATCGAACATTTTAGTGCCAGCAATTACTGCGATACACAGGACGTTGATTTAAACCGTTTCTTCCGAAGGACCGGTCTCCACATCCCACAGTGAAATTCGAACCCGCAACGTAAAGATTGAGACTTAAGAAGCTGGGGTGACAGCCATTTTCAGACTATTTTGATCTCTTTTAAAAAGAAGAGCTCCATTTAAAGATATACAAAAATGATCAAATTTTAGAACTTAAATGTGTGATAGGCTTCTTGGATTGACAATATGGTTTCTGTTTTACATGTAGCTGATTTTGTTGGTAGTACAAGTATAAGTAGTAGTAGTAGACCCTGTAATAACAATTACAATTATTAGACAAGATAAAAAAAATGTAACTATACAATTGAAATATAGTATTTGTTATCATTACAAATGCATACTTTATAGTTCATATTCTCTTTGTATTAAATTTATATAAAAATATTTACCACTTCTTTATCACAGATCAATTCAGCATAAAAATAATTCCTTTGACAAATGAGTAATTTGAAATTAAAGAAAGTCAAAATAATTTATTATAATCATATTTGTTTTTTAATGATTCAGAATCATATTATATTCCTGAACATATACACAGAAATAATATTTTATGCATTGGACTGAATACAAATGAAATGATTTTCAACACAAAATGTAAACATGCAAGACAAATACTCAAAATAAAGTTCTGTCAATACATGCATATAATAGACAAACACAAACACAAAACACATAGATTACCTTCAATATGGTCAAAAGGTCTTGATGTTACGTACTACCGCATATGCATACACATGCATGTCAGTCCTAGAAAGAATACATAAATATGAGTTATCTCCCTTAGCTGATATAAAAATCTTTAATAATGATAACTGATTAATTTAATGAAAAATACCCTTGCTTTAATTGAAATGGATTATTTAAATTATATGAAATAAAAACTAAAATTCCTAATTTTATGATAAATAACATTATAGTTGTTTACAAACTAGTTTTACAACTTTACATTTATTTATTCATTTCACTCAGTCCTACATACATAGAATTTTATGACTGAATCAGAGGGAAATGTCATATACAATATTTATTTTTCTCATTTACAACAACGATTATGACAACGAGCACACGGCGGGTGTTACCGGTCGGCAGGGGATGCTCACTCCTTTATGGCACCTGATCCCACCTCTGATGTTTTGGAGGTCCGTGTTTGCTCTGCTCTTATTTTGTATATTTGTTTAATGGACGTTGAGATTGAATAATGTTCGTTATTTCCATATTCTTCTTACACACGTACACAACCTCTCAAACTTTCAATCACCGTTCTAACACCTTTTTCACTCATTTTCATACAAATTCACAATCATACAAAATAATATAACAACAGACCTGAGATCCTTGAAGTACGGGGCTCGATGAAAATATAGATGTAGTGACAACTGAACCCCCAAATAGTAAACTCAGGGAATCACCAAAAAGACACATGGTCCTCTTGGACACAAAGACTTGTATGACCAGTTCTACCCAAAAATAAATCTATCCACAATCTCATTGTCGGGTCACTCCATAGGTCACTGACCTCTCAAAGTTTATAGCTATAAATAAGTATAAGGGAAACACATCTAATAATTCTTAATTTCTAAATAATTCTAAAGTGAGATATTACCAATATTCTTCTGAAGAAGGATATCGAGATAATGAACAGTATTCAATCTCTAAAGTCCATTAAACAAGATACAAAATAATAGTAAAGCAAACATGGACCTCCTTAGCATTAGAAGTGGTATCAGGTGCCATGGTGAGTGAGCAGCAACTCCTGACCGGTCAAATCCGCCGTGGGTTCCTTGTCATGATCAGGAAATTACAGAAAGAAAAAGAATCTGTCGTCAATTCAGTGTAAAAATAATGGACTAAAAATTGGTATGAAAAACGTCAGTCAGCTTTTGACTCAATGATAAATTGTATTGTGCTGACAAGTTCATTGTATCGACCATAGAACTAACGATGTCATTAAACGAGACTGCTGATATTCTGCATAGAGCATGTTCTTGCGTATCGAATCAACTGAGATATATATATATATATTCCATATGCAGGTGATGAATGTATATTGCTGTAAGGGAAGTTGACGATAGAAAAGTTAAAGTAATCAATGTTCATCATATAGCTTGGTTGTTAGATTACCATTAGTGTCTTTTTCAAGTAAAATATCCAATTATGAAGCAAACGTGTCGGACTCTGGGGGTATCTTTTATTTCAAGCTCACCAGGATATATCATATCAAATGGAAATTATCAATATTAATTGAGAATAAGTCGTCGATATATCTAAATTTTCGAGTTGAAGTCCACAGGAAGTGTTTTCTTCTTTTCGTGCGTAAGATTTTGCATAAATTCTGATTCATATCAATATAAATATTAGTCTGCAAAAAACGGAGCGCAATTTGTACCCATGGGAATTTCCAGAAATTGTTGGAATACCTGGACTCCAAACACCACCTAGATATTGTCAATCAGAAACTCAAGCATCTTTTTGATGTCAACTTCAGAGTACTTATGTGTGCAATCAGATGGTTTTGGAGGGGGGGGGGGGGAAAGGCTGATAATGTTTATGCCAGGGAAATATTAAATTTTATCAATCAAAATTGCCTTTTTGTTTACAAAATAAATCATATATTTCGGTTCAGTCAAAATTTGAATGAAAATTTTATGCATGTGTAATCAATATCTAAATAAAGATTATTTCTATAATCAAAATAAAACAACACACTTTTTATGTTTGATGCGATAATAAAAAGCAAATATCCATTCAGGTACCACCAAGAACATACTTTACTAGCAGCACGTCTGTTTCTGTTAGGCTTGTTTTGTCTCCTGCGAGACACTTTCTTTTCATTTCTTTTATAAACATAGCTCATGGTACATTTATTAACCAAGTTGAATTTTTAAAAGTTCATTGAAACAATTCCTGTTCGACGGTTCTTATCTCTAATAACTGGACTAAATGAATTTCATTAGTCAAAATATTATTTTTGACCTAGATAAAGTTCTTTTTAAATTTTATAGAGGTTATAAAAATTTTGTTTGGGCTAGCCTCAAATGTTATTTAAATATATACACGTCACCGAGATATAACAACAGCCAATGAAAACCTCTTTGTAAGTATGTCATCAATCAGAACAGAAGAAGCCTCCAGATTTTGTTTTTTTTTACTTTTGAGTTCGCAGGTTTCCATGTACAATTTACCAGAAATAGCGTAGATTACACAGCTAATTGTGCCACGTACGTGTTACATATGGTTGCACATAACACATGTATCACGTATGTGAAATGTACGTATCACATACGTGTATTACGAACATACGTTTCACGTATGTGGTACAACGTACGTATAACATATGTGTGACTACATACGTTTCACATAACGTACGTTAAACGTATGTTTGGAATACACGTATGTGTTACGTACGTGAAACGTACGTGTAACATATGTTATGTGCAACCATACGTTACACGTACGTTGATAAACGTATGGTTTACATGTGTATTGTCAACCACATGTTACACGTACGTTAATTAACATATGGTTTACATGTGTATAGTCAACCACATGTTACACGTATGTTAATGAACACATGGTTTACATGTGTATAGTCAACCACATGTTACACGTACGTTAATGAACTCATGGTTTACATGTGTTTTATAAAGCACAAATGTCATGTATATAATATAGTTTCATCTTCCCAAGTCAAGAGTTTCTGATCCGCTCCGCTCCACATAAACCCTTGACCGAATAGGCTAAGTTTGACGGGGTTTACTGTCACGCCATCTAGTGAGATTACATATTTTGAACTCTCCTGACCTCTGCTATTAGCCAATCAGAGTAAACGAATTCAACAGGGAATTCGAGATAATATTGGTAGTCGGTAATAAATTCAATATAACTCAACTACAAAACTGAGACAAACCTTTAAAAGGGCTATCTAATGAAAAATACACTATCCTTCGGACTAAAACTGACGTGTTTTTATGGTTACGATGTAGTTTCAGTTTAAATAAAACAATGATTTTGATTGGTTTATAAAAACTTGCATGAGGCCATTCAGAGAACGTATTTCTAGCCCCGTGAAACTTAGCCTATTCAGTCAAGGGTTTATGTGGAGCGGAGCGGATCAGAAACTCTGGACTTGGGAAGACGATATACATGTAGTTTATGTGCATTATAAACCACACATTAAATATACTAATGTACATAAATAAATTATGGTTAACTTGTTTTTCTAAAGCTCTCATTACATATATGTTGATGAATATAGTATGTGTATTATCAGGCACGTGTTACATATGCATTTAAAAAGGTGTTTTACATGTGTGTGAAAACCTATGTTTGAGAATGAGAAGGCTGTATATTTTGTAAATTCATACTATTACATACATGTATGATAAATGTAGCTTGACTATAAATCTAATCCTTTTTATTTTATTTCAAATTTAATTTATTAATCAAATTATCATTTAGTTTTTGCTATAAAGAGAAAAAAAAAACAATGCGTTAAATATTTATTGGTGCTAGGGAATACATAATTTCGCTTAAAATACAGGAACTTTTTGTATAAAAGTATGGCTGACTTCCACAACTAACTATTTTACCTTAATAGTTTAAGTGATTTTGGAGAACTAATCAAGATATTATTTAACATAACAATCAATAGGCACTTAGCAATGCTTAGGGCTTAACCTGTTATTCAGGAAGAAGAGCAATCATAGTGATATGACCATCTATAAAATCCTTCTTATAATATGTATAACATGTCCTTAGATCAGAAGTTGCATGTATTTTATCAAACTAATAATTATATATTTTAAAATCTAAAATATCTTTTTTTGACATAAACATTGATGTTTGTTTAAACCCAATGACCATGAGATCACAACTGAAGCATACATGTGTGTGCGTTGTTGACTTGTCGTGTGCGTATCTAATGTTTCAATTTATTTCACATTGTTTACCTTACGTCCATTTTCATGTCTGGCATGATGTTATGAGTTCGCATTGGTTTAAAATTTACTCTAAAAACAATAAGGAAAAACACCAGAATTGCCTAGGTACAGGGGGCCGCCATTTTGGACACCCAACATTGAGCGGAGGAGAAAAGCTGACAGGAGTCCTGATTGGTCATTAACCGAAAATCTTTGTGGTGGAATTTGACAGTGAAATATAAGTGACAAAAATGAGATGTGACTTATTAGAATATGTAAAAGGATATAGGACTTATAAAGGAAGACTTGAGATGAGGGGTGATATTTTACTGGACACTTTCATTCAGTGCGGATCTACACCAGTTGGAAACGGGCCAAAATTCAAAGGAAAAACGCCGCGGCAGTGTATATTTTTCGTGGTGGAATTTTGAAGAAGAGGTGTTGGACTTTGCTTTAAAGTGACTGATTTTTTTAAAATTGATTAAATAAATAAGTGACAGTGATTGGAATTTGTATGGAAGTCTATGGGAAAACATTTAGTGGTGTTTGTCCTATACAAAGAAGGCAAGAACTACTTTATAAGGTAAGTGTAAGAAAATAGTGCAATTTAGGCGCCATTTGTCATTTTCATTATAAAATGGATGCATTTCTTGAGAATTTAAAAAAAAAATTACATGTTAAAAGTGAGCGGGGCCCCCAGGGGGACACTTGTGTGTATTGGAGGGGTAGGATTTCCTCCTCTGGCTATGGGTTACAAACTGTTTACTGGCCAGAGGAGGGTAGAAAGGTGGAAAAGGCACACAGAGTAGCCCTTATGGTCGACAGGAAACAGACACGGAGTCAGTTTCCGCGTGACAATGTAGAGTGCAGTCACCTGTGTCACAATAAGCTATGTGTGAACCCCCAGCACTTGGTGTTAGAGTCCCACTCTGTCAACCAGGAGAGGAATCACTGCCAGTCTCAGGGGCTGTGCAGCAAGTCACACTTGCCCTGGTGCATTATATGTAATTATAGTTTACATGTAAATTTTATTTCATTTATTTAGGGGTTTTGAATAGCTGTGCTCATTTTTTTTGCTTAAATTTTGAGATTTTTGGTCTTTAACTGACTTTGAAAACATCATATTCTTTCTGTAATTTACTTCCTCCTGATGCTGTTCATAAAGTTTATACAGTTTTTTCCTTTTAATTACTCTAGTATTTCTATATTTTTTTGATTTCTGATATATTTTTTGCCTTTCATAAGTATTTTGAATATTTTTCAGAGATTGACTAACCCTCCCCCCTCTGGGATGGGGGCACCCACACCAGCACATAAGACCTTGATGGATTCCCCCGGGCCGTTATTTGTACTGTGAGCTGCACTGTGCGCCCGACCGTGGAAGTTGCGTGCGAAAGTGACATTCTTAGGCAGTGAGCGCCTTAGACGCCTGTTGAAGCTCTCCACTTTCTGTGTATTGGTATTAAGAATGGACTTGTCTAGGACTGACGGGGCAAGCCGCCTGTTGACGCAGGTCTGGAGAATCCTTGCATTGGCCCTGGAGTATGGAATTTTGAAGTTTCCATCAAGGTAAGCACTTTTAGTGAGCCAATTTCTCTTTCCACCCTTGCATACTAAAGAGTGTTTTTTGCACAAAGCATGTTCACCCATGTAGCAGCAAATTATTGCATCACTCACATAAGAGAGTTGCTTCTTAATTTTGCTTGCATGACCTGTGCATTTAATTTGAGCTTGGTTTATCTCACCAGTGCATCTGTCTGTAAAATCTATAGCAAAGTTATGCAGCAGTTTGGTTCTTTCAGCTTTAGTACTTTTGGGCATAATTTTCTGTAAAGATTCATCTTTCTTAATGGCCTTTCTGACATTTTCAGCAAGGTGCCGAGTGTCGACAAAATGTCGCGGTTCGTCCGATAGTTTGCCCTCCGCATACAAAGACTCTGCGGCCTTGAATATTGTACTATCGGGGTCAGATGTAATGTCCTTGACATTTAAATCATTCTTGAGAAGGTCTTGTATGCCCTCTTTGGCCCATGTGAATTCGTCACCAATGTTTTGTGTCATGGGTATATTTGCCCCACATGTCTGCTCAGTGCACACATGGCTTGGATTGTTCTTGAGGTGCTGACCCTCGGGACATATCTTGTTTTTGGTCACTAGGGATATTATCTCGTGACTACTGGTCACATCTTCTGCAAGAGAGAAGACGGTCTGGGTAGCAGGCTGGAAGGGGGTTTCCCCCACCCCAGAGTAGAGAGGGTTATTATACATCCCATCGCACTGTATTCCTATGTTATTTGGGTTTGGTGCCCCCCGCAATTTATTAATATTAACTAATTTCTTGCATCTTTCCTTCATATCACATTTATTAAGGGTGACTACTTTTTGCATGACGGTGTTACTTGTCTTTTGTAGTGAAGACTCGGCTGGAGGTGGAGTGTTGGTGGCCATAAAAATTTTGCGCAGAGATGAACTGCCAATCGGGGTTTGACTTAGACCTACTTGAAGGCCATAGTTGACTGTTGCGGGTTTCCTTCCCCTTGAGTTAGTTTGCACTTCCTCATAGAGGTTGTGCATTTCGGACACATAAGGGCACCTGCTGCATTTTAGCCGAAGTCGAGTACCCAGGCCACGCCTGTCCTCGGAGTCCATGTCCCAGGTCAGTCTGCCATCACAGCCAGGATTGGTCCGCCCATGTTCTTTAAAGGCTGTATTGAACATCTCGCTCGTCTTTCCGAGATGGACCAGTCTGTGGGAGTCTGTATCACAGCTGCTGAAACCAGTTTTGTACCTGATCACTTCCTAGCCAGGTAAGTTCATTTTCAGAAATTAGAGTTACTCCCCTTAGTCTATACTTGTTTTCAGAATTGAGACAAAAGACTCATCACAGTCTAAAGAATCTGCTTTTGTAACTTTTTTCCTCAAATAAATGTTCAGTTTTAAAGATTGTTACTATAATTTAGAGAATTAATTAATTTTGAGTTAATTAAGCTTATTAATCTGACAGGATCTTAGGTATACCCCTAATTTCAGGAAAACTGGCCTTATATGGGCCTTTTATAATAAGTAGAAAAGTTATTTACTAATTAATTTAGTTAAATTGTATCATTTATTAAATTTCAATAAATTTTAAAGAACTAGAGTCGTTACCCCATGTTTTCGGCCTGCGTCAAAACCTCAGGATTCTCCTTCTGTTTCAGGGGTCTTGGCCGCAGCAACCGGTGGCACCCAGGCCGCAGCATCATTTCCTGCTCCTCACTCACAGAGGGTGGATGTCTGACCAGTTCCAGGGTTTCCCGGTCTACTCTTGTGAATGGTGCAGGTGAGTTTTCTTCTTTTTTAAGTAATTTTCCTTTGTTGTGAGGCACATTTTTTTGTTTAAAACAGTAATTATTCCCTTTTTTAAATCTCCCCATCTTTGAAAAATGACCTAAAGTTTTACTATGGATACTCTGTCTGAAGTGAAATTCACTTGTGATGTGCTTTTTCCATTGCTCTATCAGCATCATGTCAAGTTAATGTGTTATCGTGCAATAATTTATTATCATGATAGGAATTAGCCAGCAACCCTCACTGCAAAATGTAGGTGTATTGAAGGGGGTAGTGACAGTTTTACTGCCATAGAGAAACAACAGTTCTAGATCAAATTACTTCTCATCTCTTTTGATAACCTTCTCTTAATTGGCCGTCAGCTGCTTAGTGATTTCATTTTGAATTGTAAAATTAAATACATGTTTAAGACATTTTTTCTCAATAATTTGTGATTTTTAGGCCATTTTTTTAAAACCGGGTACAATATACCCGGAATGTGAAAATTACATGTAATCCCTCAAAGTCTCTTCAAAACATAAGAAATAACACTTTTAGTCAGTTAATTACATATTTTATTTGAATAAGCACTGTAAAAGTCAATACGAAGTTCACTTTTCAATACGTCTTCATATCACAGTTGCAGTCATTCTTTATAGGGGGTACATTAAATAGACAGTCATAATTTACATGTTTTTTCATGTAATTTCTTCATATTACATATTTTACATGTACAATATACATGTTATCTAAAAATGTCAAAATGGCCACTTTTTCACTTTGTTATCCTTTTGGTTATAGGAAAAACACCAGAATTGCCTAGGTACAGGGGGCCGCCATTTTGGACACCCAACATTGAGCGGAGGAGAAAAGCTGACAGGAGTCCTGATTGGTCATTAACCGAAAATCTTTGTGGTGGAATTTGACAGTGAAATATAAGTGACAAAAATGAGATGTGACTTATTAGAATATGTAAAAGGATATAGGACTTATAAAGGAAGACTTGAGATGAGGGGTGATATTTTACTGGACACTTTCATTCAGTGCGGATCTACACCAGTTGGAAACGGGCCAAAATTCAAAGGAAAAACGCCGCGGCAGTGTATATTTTTCGTGGTGGAATTTTGAAGAAGAGGTGTTGGACTTTGCTTTAAAGTGACTGATTTTTTTAAAATTGATTAAATAAATAAGTGACAGTGATTGGAATTTGTATGGAAGTCTATGGGAAAACATTTAGTGGTGTTTGTCCATAAACAAAGTTTTCTCCAATCTCGTCATGTGTATCGGACATCGGTAGAGGCACATAAAATTGAACTCGGTCATCGGTAGATATAATCAATCCGAATTCAAGAGCAAAAATATATTTAAAAAAAAAGAAAGAAATTCATGATAAATTCACAACAAATCTCAAAAGGGAGTAAATGATTCATCTAGATAATTATCACATATTCAGTGGGTACCGTCCGTATAAAACTTATAAAATATACCTTCCGGAATTTTCCAGCCTCCATTTATGTACTACATGTACATTACCAGTGACGTCACTGGAAAGAGAAGTCTGACGTCTGCAAGTTCTAGGGCCTAGCTAAAGGTGAGGAATGCATAAAATCAACAATTATTTAATTATTTTATGACTGTGTGTTGCATGTAAACTAAGGGGGGTGGTTTTTTTTTTCAGTGTATTACATAATGGAGACTTGGGTTACCAAAAACAGAAAATATTGACCATGTTGAGGCAGTGAGCTGTCTTGGTCAGCACCCAGGTGTATCCATCAACACGGGCACGTTACATCTAAATGAAGGTGAAGTTTAAAAGTACTGTTATAACAATTAAGTATTTATTTAAAATGTTTTTTAACCTAACAAATAAGATGCAATAAAAAAGAAACAACATACAACTAGTATTTGATGTAAAGTTCCACTCCCTGAATTTATTTCTTTTTACAGTATTTATCGATAAAACATCACATTAGATGGTAAATGACATTAATATCTTTGAGTGCAATAATGGTGTAACAGTTTTGTTTTTACATATCTGCCCTTTTAATCCTTATGAATATAAATTGTGTTTGAGATTGAGAATTTATATGTGATTTTAGACATGCATTCCAGGATGGTGACTGAAGCTCATCTTTGTAAACACCTAAATGCCTAGAATGGACTCCAAAACAGATTCTTAAAGTTTAACCAGTATTATCTTGAATATGCAGTAATACTTTTAATTATAAAGGAATCAGATTTTCTGATCATATTGCTTTTAGACTTGCAAATACTACATGTAACTTGAAGCTTTTCATGTAAAATTTGAAATGCAATCAAGTTTGACGAATTTCACACCACTAAGAGTTATCTCCCCTTGTCGGCATAACTCTCATTTTTCCCACTTTGTCCATTGTAAGTTACCTGTTATTATTTTCAATCTTCAAACGTTATTGGACTATTTAGATCTGTACTGGTACATGTATTGCCGAAGTTTGGGGCAACATGAAAATCTTAATGAACGATATTCAATTATTCATTACAGATTTTATTTTTAAGATACTGACCAATAAATTTGGAAAGGTTACAGAGGGAAAAACAGGGCCTTATGCTGGATTGACCCCGCAACGGGGAATAACTTTTGTAAATTTAATGTGAAAGTTGTCTATTTTTTTTAACATATATTTTTTTTTAACCTCAAGGACAAAAAGTATACACTTGGAACACACACAAAAACAGATGAGTTCATGCCAAGCTAAAGATTAATGCAGATGGTAAGTTCAATTTTTCATTTTGTAACTCTTCTGGTTTTATCCAGATCGGACCTTACATATAATTAAGTCAGCTTCAGTATATAATAGAAGAATATGGAGATAACGAACAGTATTCAATCTCAAAGTCCATAAAACTATACAAAATAAGAGCAGAGCAAACACGGACCCCCGAAACATCAGAGGTGGGATCAGGTGCCATAATAAAACAACTATTTACTTACTATTCGGAAAATAGCTTGTTTATCATCTCCCTCAACAGCAAACTATTTCTCTCAGCTGCATCTTGGGGAATAGTTGTTGTCTTGGGGGACGATAAACTAGCTTTTGTCCTTATAGCCAGTAAATAGGTGTACATGAACACTGTTTTTAGCTCCTCTGAGCCAAAGGCTCAAAGAGCTAATGCTATGGCCATTTGTGCGGTGTGCATAAACTTTTTAGAATGTGGGCCATAACTCAAGATCCCCTTGGACAATCATTGTCAAATTTTCACAGAGCATCCTTGGTCCAAGGGCTACCATTTATACTAAAATTAGGGTTTGGACCCTTATGCAATGGGAGATAAACAGGAAGATAAAACCAAAAGAAGTCTGTATTGGCCTAGAATTGTTAAACTTTGTGAGTTGAGGCATCTAGGGTTTTTGGAAAATGTCGACCAAAAAGTAGGTCACCATGACCTACTTATGGTATTTTATAGCTCTATTGAAATATCTTCAGTCCTAACTGGCTATGAATCATTATGGAACTTTCTTGGTTGATGTATTTTGGGTCTTATAAACATGGAGGCTTCAAATACTAGTAATAGATTGTACAATTTATTAGAAGAGCAATTCAAGGCCCTTGGGTTTCCAGTTGTCCATCGTCATACACTGTGCTCTGTCTGGTAAAATTTTAGCATTTACAGCATCCTCCCAACACTGCCACCCAAACTAAGGGGGGGTTAACCGGGTACCCATCAAAATTATTCAAAATTGTATTTTTTTGATTGGACATCAAGCAAACTATTAGCAAGATTTTAATAAGCATTGAGTCTTACTAAAATTATGAAATTCATATAGCCCCAGGGTAGGTGGATCAGATGTAAAGGCACAGCTTTATTAATTAATCATAAACTGAAAATGCATTGATTCATTGAAAATCTATAGAATGCTCCTAAGTTGAAAGCAAAAAGACTAAGTTCATGACAATGAGGAATAAGTTTTATACCCCTGTAATCAAAGATTCTGGGGTACATCTATATAGCTTTTGCCCTGTCTGTCTGTCTGCAAAATTTTTTCACATTGGCCATATTATTTTAGTGGGTGAAAGTATGGCCTTCATATTTCACAGACCTGGGTATTCATTGTGACAATACTTTTGTATTGGTACACCAAATTAACCTTTAGAATTGAACTTGGATTGTGACTAACTTAAGTTTTAAGAAAGTTTCATAACTTGAATCTTGGCCATAACTTTTGAACAGTTGGTGCAAGGGCTCTCATACTTCACTTGTATATTTACTGTGACAAGACCTTTCAATGGGTATAAATTAAAATATTTGACCTTGAACTTCTAGTTTAACCCACTGTTTAAAAAAATTTATAACTTTGATCATAACTTTTGAGCTGGTAGTAGTAGGGCTTTCATATTTCACAGATTTATTCTTTGTGACAAGTCCTTCCTTGGATGTCAACAATTTGACCTTGACTTTGGAGTTTGACTTACACTTGGGAAACTTTAACCATAAGCTGGCATATGGGGTATTAGTATGTACAAACACATTTTTTTTTCCGAGTTCACGCACAAATCAATGCTATGTAATGAATTTTAGATAAGAGAATTACAAGGTAAATATTCGAGGATATAGTGAAAAAAATAGTTTAAAAGATCATGGTTATGAATACTAAAAAATTAATTATTTAGTATTTATATTTAAGTTATACAGTGAATCAACCAGGATTAATATCAGGATAATAATAATGTTCAGGGGAAAAAATGGGTTTTTCCCTTATTCCATGCATCTAATATTTTCTTTTTCTTTACAGGCAAAAGAGAACTGGAGAAAAATGAATTGATGTTAATTAACATACTCTACACTAAATTTGGTTTAATTCTAAGTATGTCTTTTGTTGTGATTGCTTCAAGAGCAATTAAGGATCAGGAAATTTAAAGTGAAGGATAACCAGAAAGTGGATCATTCAACAGATGAAAAGAAAATATGCCTTTGAGGGAAATTATGTCAAATGCATGAATTGAATATCTAAATTTCACGTAATTTTTGTTTCACCAACATTTACAATATGTGAAAAAAATGTTCAAAACATGTGTTTAACCATGGTTTGACACATTTTTGTATGGTATTCATACATTTACTATATGAGCAGTGCAAATAATAAACCCATTAAACATGTTATGAGAAACATATGTTACATACACGTTGCACATACGTTATTCATATGTGAAACGTATGAATAACATACGTGTGCAATATATGTGTAACGTATGGTGGGCAATACGTACGTTTAACATATGTGACACACATGATATTCACACGTGTGAAAACGTATGTATAACATACGTGGTATCTTTTTCATGGAAAACGTACGTGAAGTCACGTACGTGTCACATACGTTTAACATACGTGAAACGTACGTGGCACAATTAGCTGTGTAGCGTTTATCAGACATATAATTTATTGAAATTAAAAAAGAATATATTTCTAACCATGCTTGCGTTAACATTGAATTATCTCAAAATAGTACATTTTGAACTTCAACCAGTTAAATGAAATCTATTTTTATCTATGTTTATTATTATACATTTAATTCAATCGTAACGGAAGTTGACAAAGATTAGTCCCTAGAAACAGAAATTCATGGTAACAGTAAGTGTTTAACTTAAACGTCACTATTCATTATAGGTATAAATTTACTTTTATCATTTAGATTCACCCTAAAAGAGTACAGTAGAGTACAGTTAATAAATTTTAATTATCTTTATAAATATTTTACTTTCGTTTTAAAATATTGATTAGGCAAGTTGAAATATACTCTTCCCTACAAACAGAGATTAGTTATTATAGTAGAAGTATAACCCAAACTCGGTGTTTAAAGGTTTGAGGGATAAAACAGTTGCAGTGTTTTTGTTTTAGAATCTTGCATTAAGTTTATAATTCAAGTACTGATCATGTGCGTCACATCTTAAAAAAATATTTTTCTTTCGTTTTGAAATATACTTCACAAAAGGCAATACATGATATTATTATTAACACGGATCAATTTTTAAAGTTCCTCTTCTAATTATATGCAATTCATATTGTATTTACAATTATTTGTCCTTGGTACAACCTGCAAAAGGAAATCCATAATCGGCGCAACTAGGGTATATGGATACGTAGTCCCAGTAAAAATGCCTTCATACGCCAAATTTGACGGGTTGACAAGTCGACTGGTAGACTGGCTGACGGGTTTACAGGTCGACTGGTTGACAGGTCGACTGTTTGACAGGTCGACGGGTTGACCCCAAGGTGGGATAGAGGAATAGCCTCAATGTATTATGTTTGATAACTAACCCTGATTTCTCAAGTGGGTTCTGGAACTAACCCTTATCTCTCAGGCGGATTCGATAACTAATCCTGACCTCTCATGTGGATTCGAGAACTAACTTTAATCTCTCAAGTGGGTTTGAAACTAACCCTAAACACTTAAGTAGATTTGAAACTAAATCTAATCTCTCGGTAAGGGGGGGGGGGGGGGGTAAGTACTAAACCTTATCTCTTAGCCTGGTTTAAATACTAACCCTTATCTCTCAATTAGATTTAAAAACTAACCCTATTATCTCAGATGGATTCGAAAATAAATAAGAGGTGTTAATACCCATTCTCTGTAACCACTTAAACTTTTGTGGCACGCATAGTCACAGATTTTTTTCAATTTTGGCTGGAAAGTACCACCTCATAAACTACTTCGAAAAATATAGTTGGATCATATGAATGTTGGGTAGTTACCATGGAAACGGTGTCTAAAGTTGATTTTTTCTGAAAAAATGCAATATTTGGGAAAGTTTTTTAATGAAATGCGGCTACTTCAATTCATGTTACTAACAAAAATAAGAAATATAACATCTAATTTTAAAAGGCATGTTAAAACCTTGTTGGTATTCTCTCTATAAATATGAGAAATATTTGATTAAAATAGCTGACATTAACTTTGAAACTGAATTATCTCCCTTTGATAATTGTGGAGCTCTTTAAAAAGATTAAAAAAAATCATTGTACAAAAATGACTGGAAGTTGTTTACGTATAATCTTCACTCATTATTTGACAGACTACACCCCAATTAATACAACACTTAAGCTGTAAGCCAGGCTAGCTTAGTGGGAGCAGCTGGCATTTATTTAATAACAATTCATAACAAACAGGCATACATTTTGTGTATGTGAACAATGAAGTACTGCAATGTTTTGGTTAACTATGTGTTACATGCTATGCCTTATACCCCTATCAAAGACATTAAAAACCGCCCAGGAAAAACCATAGACGAGTAACTATGGAAACCTGTGTCCGTCGCTATGTAAATAATGCCTCAAGGGAGAATGCCGGACGTGCATTCGGAGCAGTACTTGGTATGCATAAACACCGTTTATGTACATGTACAATAAAGCAAAATCAAAATATATGACAATATTACATTATATAATATATTACATATAACAACATATGAATATAGATAAAAAAACTCAGCAAAAACACGTGTGTGTTCTGCGGAGCACTGACTTAGAATGATCCAACACCTCACAAAATACCACCTTCTCATTGGCCTTCCTTTAGCCACGCCTACCATAAACAGGCATTTCCAATAAAATACGTTCCAATCATACAATGTTTTCCCGCTATACTACGAAACGCGGGAAAACTTTAGTATAATCTTCACTCATTATTTGACAGACTACACCCCAAATAATACAACACTTAAGCTGTAAGCCAGGCTAGCTTAGAATATCAAGTTCAAAAGTTAGAGCGTGAAAAAATATAACTTTCAGATATCAAATTTATAAATTACATCTGAAAAATATAATGATGAACAAGCAAATGTTAGATAATACCGCCCCCCCTTTTTTTTTTTATTAATTTAAAATGTTCTTTCCAAACTGACATTAACATATAGCTGTCTTTTGTCGAATCCAACAGTCTTTAAATGGGGGACGTGGTCGAATTGCTCGTTGTAACGTTAACGCCTGCGCCCATAAAATATATGCCAATGTTATAATATTTTCAAAGGGCTTGTTGATGCAGATTCACAAACAATCACTGTTTCACTTTCTTGTCTGTCCTGTTCATTTATAATTTTACGTATGAACGCTTTTGATGCATATATATCTGCTAAGATTACGCCAGAAGCGACATAATGATCTGAACTCGTCGATATCTTAATCATCTTGCATTTGTTGATCTGTCTGAAACTCCACAAAATATTTTTACAAATGGAATGATCGTTAGGATCCGAGTTTCCTGGAATGAATCGCTTAGACCCGAGTATCACAGAATGTAGTGCACTCACTTGATGACACAGTCGCACAAATCACAAATTTGATTTTATTATTATTATTATTATTATTTTTTTTTTCTTCACATTTCCTCGTTTCTCTCGATAATCACACAACTAGCTTCTATATTAGGACGACATTCTCTTTATCTTCTGAATCCACGCTGATTTTACCGCCATTTCCATGATCTTGTCCAAAGTTATGTCTGCAAAAACAAGTTATGCGTAAAACGAAATACTACATTTCATAAAAAATCTAAGAAGAATCATCATATCTTGTGTCCACCATAAATACCTTGCCCACTTTTGAATTATCAAATACATTACATGTTATTGTAATTTTTTTTTTTTTTTTAAACAAAATATTGTCGTTTGACTTCCTTTATTTATTTATTTATTTATTTATTTTTTTTAAAATAAGAAACAGACTTACTGGAAACATTAAAGCACTCTTTCTGATACTAAACCTTGTTGGAGACACTAATCAGTTATTAATAAGCTATACATTCTCTAAATATATTATTTCTACTAGTGCCTTGACATGACAATTTTTATTTTATCGTTTTGTTTTTTTTTTTTTTTTTTTTTTTTTTTTTTTTTTGTTTTTTTTTTTTTTTTTTACACCTTAAGTTTTAATCATAAGTAAAAATGTCACAAACAAGTGAAACTAAGATCGAAACATATGTTTTCAAACACATAAGACTTAATTCTCCAATCGTTGCTATTTAAGCACATACTAAAAGTTTTGGCTCTAACTTATTATTATTTTTCACAATTACCACGTATCCGTTTTGCAATATTTTATTAATATCATGGCTTTCTACTGCCCACCTCTATATAATTCTACACACATCTTGTCTATATATCCCAAATACTTTTCCCTATAATATTCATTTATGTATTTTTAGATTCCAGTTCTCTCCACATAGAACTCTGACAAGATTCCTGACTTGTCCACGTATTCAACGTTTCTGACAAGATTCCTAACTTGTCCACGTATTCAACGTTTTTGACAAGATTCCTAACTTGTCCACGTAATCAACGTTTCTGACAAGATTCCTAACTTGTCCACGTATTCAACGTTTCTGACAAGATTCCTGACTTGTCCACGTATTCAACGTTTCTGACAAGATTCTTGACATGTCACCGTATTGAACATTTCCGACAAGATTCCTTACTTGTCCACGTATTGAACGTTTCTGACAAGATTCCAAACTTGTCTAAGTATTAAACGTTTTGACAAGATTCCTGGCTTGTCCACGTATTTAACGTTTTTAAATGACTGAATATGTACCAATAACATGAATAAAACGCATCACTATAAATATTCAAATAAGATTTCTTCTCTAGACATTTTGAATTAAACATATTTATAATTGACAGATTCCAAATGATGAGACACAAAACCGAAGAAAACTTTGATATAGACTTCTCCTTTAACATTTTTTTTTTTTTTTTTAATATTAGTAGAATTACCAATGTAACGTACATGGATATAAATGTTCAATTTTTTTTTTTTTTTTTTTTGATACTATAGATCTTCTAGCCGTCTACATGAACGATTTCCACTGATTATCACAAATGTAAGACACAGAGTTTAAACTTTTAAAAACATTTGTTTCGAAAACTCTTCTTCAGATCCTGAATCTGATAAAAGATTTCCAATGAATCGTTGTATAAAATCCGGCCACGTTTCCTATAGCGGCTTCCGAGCTATGAAATGATTTGCTCTCTCATACAAGTTGTTATAAGTAATTGATATATTATCATACTTTGAAAACAACTAACTTTGATTTAAATTTCGCTGATATGCCGTATCAATTTTTCTGCTCACTGGGAAGTTATATACATGTACTATTGTTTCTTTATTTCTACTCAAAAATTACCAAAAATATGGTTGTTAAGGCCGCTAGATGAATTGTGAATACTACAGAGTGTCCAAAGTCCAAAAAAGTTTGAATAAAACTTACAGATACTTACGGCTGCTTAAGAAATACAGGGTAATTCCTTGTCCTGCCCAATATCTAACTTTTTTTTTTTTTTTTTTTAACTTTATAATAAGAATGCGGCAAATGGCATACCAAACAATAAAACAATGAACACAAAAATATTTTAATACACCATCTTTTTTCCACTGACTACGGACTAAGATGATAGCTGAATAAACACTTTACTTGTCCTATATTGAATGCATACTCATCCTATTGAACTGCAACATGAGGTATATCCTTGACCTCAGCTACTCAACCTTTCATATATATGTTTCGTTTGAGGTACGAATAAGATAGAAATCAATTTTTACGTGATGTAAATAACTTTGAATTACTTTCTTAAGAATTTCTAGGCTTCACTTGAAACACCCCGGTGAATACCACGTGGTTCTCTAAAACCGGTTTCACTAGCAAGATTATACATAATGTCTGAGGCGAACAGTGATTTACATGCCGATTTAGGACGACACGTTTACGATAAAAGTTTAAATCTTATCTTTTATTACTCAATCCAACATTTAACATGTAAATAAAAATTGTTTTTCATATTTTGCATGCTATATGTACATTGTACAATAAAACCGCTACATGTCGTTGCTATGTCGTAATGGTGTGGTTGTTTAATTGTACTTTCATTTAAATATAATGAATGGATACGAAGTAGAATTTATAACTTTTTGCATTTCTTTGTAAACGATGTTAATATTGCTAAAACCATACTTATCTAGTTATACATGTAATACAATACACGTCTTGAAAAACACCTAAAGATTTTTTTTTTTTTAAGTCACTTGTTACAGATAGCTTAAAAATATAATTATCTACCTCAAAACTCTCCCCTTAAAATTGGTAGAATGAACTTTAACGTTTTCATTTATACTATAGTTTCTTAAAATAAACCTTTAATAAAACTATCTTGGTATTTCGTTTCCTTTTCATTAATATTCTTAGAACACTTATACTTATCTTAGAAACTGTTCTTTATTTGTACATTGTAAAGCCCGATGACATGTAAAGTAACAACCGCTACAGGACCCTGGTTTTCTTTTGTCATCAATTCCGCTTGCTCGTTACTGCTCCCGAAAACTCAGCAAAAACACGTGTGTGTTCTGCGGAGCACTGGCTTAGAATGATCCAACACCTCACAAAATACCACCTTCTCATTGGCCTTCCTTTGGCCACGCCTACCATAAACAGGCATTTCCAATAAAATACGTTCCAATCATACAATGTTTTCCCGCTATTCTACGAAACGCGGGAAAACTTTATTATTGTCAGCATACACTAGCCTTTCCAGATAACGCCATCTTTGCCAAGAACGATAACTCTAATCTATTGCAGAACTGTTCGGAGTCGGCCATGTTGACTTCATATGCTCGGAGTAAGTAAGTATTTTTTGTTATAAATTATATAAAATAAGATAGGACTTTGACATAACAAAAATTGAGTAATGCTGGTAAGTTTTGAGTATATATAATCTTTTATACAGTGTTTTGTTCTTGGAAAATCGCGTAAAGCACGAATAATGGTATTTTATTATGTACACGGGCGTAATGAAAATATGAATAATTTGTTTTTTTGGAGGATAATGATAGGGTACGCTTAAGTTTCACACATTTTCGTAAGCGGTAGACATACTGCTACAATATGTACGATTACTGAAATTTTGGAAGCTATGGCTTTCTCTTGCTGATTTTTTAAAGATTAATGCCTCAGTAATGTGACATGGAAAATTGATATTATAATGGCAACACGAGGGCACACTCATAGTTTCCTTCAATAATTAACTGATATATGTAAATTTAAGATATTAAAATACATATTTGCGAAAAATCAAGTTAGAGTTTAATTTATTCAATTACTTTTATGCCTCCCAATAGTTTCAGCCATTCTAATAATTGAGTTACCTCCCTTTCATCATAGTCTTTTTCAATATATCATAGGAAAAAAAGTGATTTATATATCTTTTTCAGACAAATTTCACCAGTTATATTGGGATGCTTTATGAAGTGTAAATAAACTTTCCTGGATAATCAAGGTAAATAGAATTTCATAAAATGTCAATGCTTCCATACAATTATTTGCAACAATTACTAAACATTTTTTTCTTCCAGATTTCAGTGATTACCTAGCCAGAGACTGTGTGTAAATATTCTTTCGCTTGTTTGTTTATTCCTGTACATACCCCTTGTTGGAAAACTCAAGGGTAATTTCTTTACAATATTTAGAAGAACAATTATAAAGTTTGCCACATATAAAATGTAAGAATTTATTACAATTCTTTGAAATTATTAATGACAATTTTTTTTTAAATATGATAAATAATTAAATATATATTATGAATTTTATTTTCAGATTCATATTTGGTTTTTCTTCATTGAGGATTTTTCCTAAAGACATTGAAAAAAAAAAGAAAAGAAAAGAAAAAAAAGAAAAAAAAAAGATTTATTCAGTTGAGCTTTTAAGGTATGTATTTATTAAATAATACAGAGGGATCACTTATTATGGCACTTGTCCATCTGTCAGTCTGAAATAAAAATAATACCAATGCAGGCGACACTATCAGTATGAATTATATATGTGTGTGATGTGTGTCCATTGTCTAGTGTTTGTCTCGTTTTACTAACATGCAATATCATCATTTCTTTCAAAACAGCCAACATAGTATATGTGTATATAGGGTAAATATATTTGTTAAAACTAACTTATCATAACCAAAATGTCCCTAACCAACAAATTAGTGGTCGAAATATATGAAAGATGCAAAGGGAACATCAATTCAATTCACAGTGATATATGCAGAGTTCTGGGTAAAAGTCGAGAAGAAATTGACAAGAAATCACTTTATGTTAAAATCAAAAGAAATAAAGCAAAGATTCAACAGCTGAAAGGGAAAAAAAACTGTGAATGTGAACATTTTTTAAGAAGTACATTTAGTGTACCAGTGAAAGTGACATCTAGAGCTGACCCACCCTCACTGCCACCACCACAACCACCACCAGCACCAATAGACCAGAGCATTCAAATTATTCAGTTACAAAAGAAAGTGTTACTATTGAAAGACCAGCTAAAGAAAATTAAAAGTAGGAGATATGAACAAGCCATACAAAGGAAAGACCGAATTATAAAAAATCTGAGATCAAAATTACATGTTTCAAGAAAAATGAAAAAAGAAGAGAAGATAGACAGAAAAAAAGACAAAGAAGTATGTGTACCGGTAGATAAAATACTGAGACACAAAAGTGTTCAGTGCAACTCTTTAAATGTTATTTTAAATGATTTACAAAAAGAACTTGATATTTTACGTTGTGAAAAAGAGGAAGAACAGGAAGGGTGTGACACAGTTAAAGTTTTAGATTTTAGGGAAAATACCAGAGGTAGACCATTTGATCATAGGATTAGGGAACTTATATATTTTTTTAGAACTCATAACATTGGTATCGAACATGTCGAACCAGTAGTTAATGCTGTTTTATCTTTAGTGAATTTTAAAGTGAAAGAACTGCCATCTAAGAGTACTAATGCAATTTTTAGCAATGAAATGGGTATTTTATGTAAAAAACAGTTAAAAGAAAATTTTTTAAATACAGAAAATTTAACTATGCATAGAGATGCTACCACAAAAAAAGGAAGACATTTTTATGGTTTGAAAATAGCCACAAATAATAATATTTTTACTGCTGGTTTAAAAGAAGTAAGTGACGGCAAGGCTGACACTTACGTCCAAACTACTTTAAATATTTTAAATGAAATAAGTGATGGTCAGTCTTGTGACATTTTAAATAAGATTTCCAGTTTTATGACAGACCGTAGTGTTACGGAAGAGAAAGTTAACAGTATTTTAATGAAAAAATGCAGGGATGATTTTAATTGTGACAAGGACTTTTATTCTTTTAAATGCTCTGTACATGCTCTTTTACAGTTTTCGGATCAGTGTTTGAAAGAAGTTTTAAATTTTGAAAAAGATGTAAATGTTTCTTTTAACAATGTATCTTGTAGAAGTAAGGAATCTTACACCTTTTATCTCATTTCATGTGTATCCAAACTTTTTTTTAAAGATGGAACAGGTGATCCCTTTTTAACAGCAACCTATGTAAAAGAACAAGGTTTTGACAAAGTACCTGTGGTGAAAGTCAAAGGGAATAGATTTAATGTTTTACACCCATTCTCAATATAAGGGCTCAAATGATGTCGCCTCATTTTCATTTAAAAGAAATGCCACTGATGTAATTTTTAAATCAACATAATAAATAGTCATATAACAATGAATAAGAATTCATATAATTATCGATCTGAAAGGGTATTTAAGGAGTTCCAAATTCAAATATAGTAGCCTATTTGAAATGTACGTTACTGTCGCCGAGGCAAATATTATTCTGAATCCCCTCTGTGTAATATATAGTTTTGATTCTCAAGTAAAAATTTTCTGATAAGTTAAACCTTGTATCATATATATTTCTTTTCATAACAATAAATATATTTTCTTTGTGATAATAAATCATTTTTATTGAGCAATGTCCCTGTCGCTTAATTCTATTTTAACAACGTTACAAGCAAACACAAAGATTATACACCTGATAGTTTTGTTCTCCTTTATTTATTGATGGGCTACATTTGAAATTTCAAAGGGTTAATTACTCCTACTTTGATAATGTAACATGAAATTGAACAACTTGAGCAACTTTTATAAATATGTTTACGGAATGAAAGACATTTTCAATCTTAGAGATAAGAAAGAAATGTACGTTACCTATATTCTTCCATTAAGAATACATATTAAGTAGAAAATATGAGACGACTCTGAATAAGCAACCCCTTGTATCCTGTAAACTGGCAAAGACGTTTTGCTTAACACAATTAAAAATTATTTTTTACATGAAAAGTGATCATTTGAAATGTACGTGACTGAAATGTACGTTACCATGAAATTCGAATTAAGTGAATCTCGCACGAATTTTCATGTATTCTAATACTTTCACACACTCGAATGTGTACACAAAGGAAAGTTTCAAAGGTTGGAGGTCGGCTAAATCCCAAAATTAATGAAAAGAAACGTCTCTGCTGAGGAAAAAAATATATTAAAGTTCAATTATTATGTAATATGATTTTGATACCTGGTATATATTTCTGAATACGAAACCTGTATGATGCATTTCTTATGATATGCAGGTTCAAATAGTATCAATATATTGCGCGTCTAACGTATGCTTGTGGAAGAGAATTTATTTTTATATTTGAAATATACGTTACGTATGGTAACGTACATTTTATGTATTTCTAACTGACATTTTTTTAATTTAGTCTATGAATTGCGTTTACACGAGCGAAACGAAATTATCGTTACAATCCATTTGACAACTGGCCACATCTAAATGCACCCCAATCCTCATAAATGTTTTAAACTGTTACCAAATGCTAGAAAATTTATTTCTAAGTGTCTTAAATTCATCTTTGGCAACCATTTTGCAGTTTGTTTACTTTTCATGTGCGACTTTTCGTCAATATTAATTGAATTGTTGTTGATAATTTAAAACAAGGTATGCATAGGCTTATAATTGTTAAAAAAAAAAACAAAAAAGAAAAGAAAAAGAAACAAAACAAGTAAACCTAGAACACAAGACGGTCACGTGCATTTCAAATACTGAATACTCAGTTTTGTTTGAATAATTGCATTTGGGGTTATATTTTTCCAGATCTGCTGAAAAGCACGTATGTTTGTGTTTTGAAAAACGATGTTGCAACATACTAAATGAAATTGTTAACAAGACTGTCGATGGATATATTCGGAATAGATTTATGTTAAGTTTCAATGGCCAAACACGAACATTTGTTAGATCATAGCAAAATACATCTGACTCATATTTTTTTGTCTGTAACCTTGCACACAGTTAGAAGTAACTAGGCTACGACCGGTGTCAATTTCAGCGAAACAGCACAAAAGAATGGTTATGAACTGAGGTGGAGGGGACACCCCAAAAATATGTGAAATGAACGTTACCGAAGTGACGTAACATTCATGTAGTTGATGACAATCACCTCGTTTGTTACATTATGATTTCTTATATTACTGCCTTAAAACGCTTCATTGATATGATTTTTATGTCAATAATTGCTTTTTTTTCAATATTTTCTTATTACTAATTTACATATTATTACAAGCGTGAAATGTACGTTACCTACTCATATTCTGAGGCAATCGTGTCTTTATAGTGGTGATTGTGACATATAACACAGTGAGATTACATAGAGAATCTTTTTTGGAATAAACTGAAACAAAACGATGAATTTTTAGATGAATTTTAGATGAATTTTAAGCTTTTTATTAAACAGAAATATATCTTGAAATGTACGTTACATTTACATAGTTTTCTAAATCGGCATGAATATATGTTAAAAAAGACAGTAACTACAAAATAGAACTTTACTACATGTACATGTTAGGTTCCAGTATCTATTAAAACTGACAAGATTCCAAACTGATCGCTCTTAACAAAACAGAGAGAAGAATTTAAAGCATATATTTAAAAAATGTTTTTACACATCTGGATCAAAAAGTAACCTTTGTTTTTTGAAAGGAAAAATCAAACGCACGTTCGTATGCCGAGAAAATATGTTGCTGACAGAGTTGGTAGGATGTGCTGGTGTTAAGATGAGATATTCCAATTGTGATTTTAATGACTACATTTTTTTTGACATATTTTTTTGGACATTGAAGAAAGAGTAACGTACATTTCAAGCTACATTTCTGAATAAAATTACCCTCTACTTTATCGTCTTGTCATTATTTCATGTATTATAATTTGATGAAAAAAATCTGGAAACAAAATCTTCAGATACTTTCTTTCAAAGGTAATTGATAGAAAAATTGTTATCTTGAACTTCATTTTTTAAAAAGTCAGAGAGGCATTTGTGCCCTTATATTGAGAATGGGTGTTAAATGTTTTATAATGCTGTAGGAATTTTTTGTATGAGAAAGCATATTTTACAGTATTTGTTATCCACAAAAAGTTCTTTGAATTCTTGTACTGATTTTATCGTGTGTGGCTTACAAAACAATCATATTTTATGTATTTTAAGAGCACTTGGTATTATATGCAATTCATTTTCTGAACCTTATTGGTCCAAGGCGGAAGAGCTACCCACTGCTTTGTCTATGGGTAGCGTGTACAGAAGAGTTGTTCAATTTTTAGATCTGTGTATACAAGAACCTTTTTTACTTTTATCAAGAAAAATTTCTCTGTTTTATGGTCCTTTTCTTCCAACTGATGAATTTGAGGAGGTTTTATTTGATGATTTTTACAATGATGTAACATGTTCGATATTGAAAAAGTTTTGTGTATCTTTAAAAACCAAGTCATTGTCACTGTTTAGTCCTTTTATTGAAGAAACTGGAAAATATTTTAATCCATCTGAAGATGTTGTAAATAAATGTAATAGTTGTGGCACAAATAATATTACTGTAGAAAGACTAATGGGCAGGTTGGACAAGAAAATGATGGATACGCCAACGTCTAGTGTTTTTAGTGTAGAGAACCTTATTTTATTTAGTGAAAATAAGACAAGTGAGTGGTTAAAAGAAAAGACAGTGTCAGAGAAGAAAGATCTTTTAGGAAATATTAGGAAGGAAGGGAGGGAAGTTTTGTGTAAGAATAAGTTGGAAAAGAAATTGTTATTTCAAAATCATCTGAAAATTATCAGAGAAAGACAAGAAAATGTAAAAGCAATGAAAGAAAGAAAAGAGGAAAAATTGACAAAAGCAGTAGATTCGATATCAGACGATGGATTATGGGACACGGAAAGCAAGGTTGACAGCAGTTTACAACATATAAAGAAGAAAAACGATAAAATTACAGCGGTGAAGAAGCAGTTGAACTTATACAAAACAATATTTCCTCTAGAAAAACAACATAAAGGATTGACAAAATTTTCGGAAAAAGGAAAACTTTTTACGATTGAAAAATTAATTGAAAACTTGAAAACCATCATAAAGCTAAAAAGGGAAAGGACCCAACGGGAAGTGATTCCATCTACACTAGTTAGGAAAAAAATCATTCATACCTGGATAAGCGATGAATATGAAAATGTAGAATGGAATGGTGAAATTGTTGGTTATGACAATGGAATATTCAAAGTAATTTATGATTACTTCAGTATTAAGCATTTTAATATGAAGTTCACACTAAACTCTTTTTAAAGTGGTACAGTGTGTTTGCATGTAAGTAAATCACACAATGAAAATTTTGTAAATCACTGACAGTGTTTTCCCTTTATTTTAAAGTAATGGGTTAAAGATGAGTTGTTACAGGCTAAGGCTATGTTAACCTTGCAACAAAGTTTGATTTGCAGGCAGCATTTTTATCAGTCAAAGCGGTCAATTTGGCTGACTGCTGGTTCTTAGGGAAAACACTGCACTGTAACAATTTTACATCCCCAAACCTTTATAAGATATGTATTGAGTTCATAAATGATAGTTTTGTTTACTGTGTCAAGTTATTTAAGTTTTTCTTCATGAATTATTTATATTTCTAAGACAATATTCAATTTAATTCAATCAAAAAAGGAAAAAGAAGAATGCATATCTTAAATATAATTTTTCATTTGACTTGACTTTGTAAACATTACAAGACCTTGAGTGAATGAATTTTAGTATACCTGATTTACTGATTACTAGGGCCATATTTTAAAAATATATATATATTTAATTGATGATAATGTAAAGTTTTAAGTCAGTAAGCCTGTAGAGGGCAAATAGCAAATATATTTTTTTAATATATGGCATAGTATGAAATAATTTTCTTCCTATCACCTACATTATTTTCTCTAAAATACTTTTAACTTATTGAATGTGTTTTTAAAAAGGGGTATGGACTATGGAGTGATAAACAGTACTTAAACATTTGGTACACTTTATTTGAGAAGTAAATAAAAAAATCATTTTGTGTATAGAATTTTGAATTGAAAATAAGTAACACGTTTTTATTCTTGTATTGTTTCAAACTCCACATAGGTAAAATTTCTTCTTATTTCAAACTATTCCTTTCAAAACCCATCACAATTTGTTACAATGAAGTATAACATTCCAGTGGTGTGAGGTGGTTAAAATTTTAGCAATATAGTATACTTTAAATATTTAAGAAATTAAAGCATTTTATCTTAAAGTCAATTATGTATGTATGTCTTGTATTTGTAATGTCTTACTTTGTGTTACATGTCTGTGTCTTTAAGTAAAGTAGATTTTAATATATTTTGCCTCATTATGAACATAACTGACTTATTCAAATATATTACAACAGGTGCAGTATTGGCTGGATGGTTGTGAGAAGGACGATGATGTTTATGAATTAACAGAACAGGAATTTTATACAGATTTGAAGGACGGAAATTTGTTTATCCTTAGTAAGTGCATTTTACATTTCCTATTTGAATACACTGCTTTTTGGGGGGATGTAATTAATTACTGGGATTAAAATTGTCCTAATATTTCATTATAACTATGTAACCTAAGAATATTTAGTCATTAAAATGAGTATTTATTTAATTTTCAGACAGTACACAGTTGGATCATTGCTACACAAATTCTTGAAAAAGACTATAAGGTTTATTGATTTTTTAGAGTTATCTTTCATAAAAATGAATTATCTTTCTTTGAAATTACAGTCTTATATTTGTAATTGGATTACCTCCCTCTTTGAACAACTGTTTCATTAAAAGAATAAAATGTAGTTTTCAATTATTTATAATTTCTTCTTTCTCACTCTGAATATATCAAAATTCAATGCAGTCTTAAGTTATATTAGTAGAAAGATATTTGAAAATGTTAAATATTGTTTTTTTTTTCAGGTTTTACAATTTTATGTGGAAAGGCTACATACACATGCAGCTCTGTATATCCTGGAATTCAAGTAAAATCAACTGTCTTTCCTGTTTATTTCATGTGCATACAAATTTTAGCCTCTGTTTATTTCAAAAAGATTCATTTTGCTCATGTGAAAAATGGTGAAATGTACAAGACTACACTGTACATAGCACAGGAAATCAGCTCTGTACATAATGATTAGCCTCAAGGTCTAAGGGGTTTCAAAACGGGATTCAAGATAAAGTTGCAATATCAGAATTACTAGTATTATGAATTTGTTTTTTTTTTCATAAAGAATTATTATGTCTCACGATCAGTCAGAGTGATGTACTGCAGGACTGCAATTATGAATATTTTTTTAAATTTGAATGTGATTAAAAGAGACAATTAATCTTTTAAATTGAATAATATGTCCTTGCAATTGGCTGAAAAGAAAAAAAATAATCTGTTTTGAATAATAGCTACAATTTCCATCCACGGGTCATTATTTCAGTACCGGTAATAATTTTTGAAACCCACAGTATACATGTATAATACATTTTATGGTTAAAAAATAGTTACCGATACAACCCCCTCCCCCACCCACCCCTACCATAATGAAAAAGGAGTTTGGGCATTTTATTTATTATTGTTGGTTTTTTTTTTCTTTGCTCTTCAGACTTTTTATCTGTTAGAAAGAAAATTAATAATTTTCCCTAAAGATCATCTTGGAAATAAATAATATGTCCTGCCATGAAAATAAACCAACTTGAAAATAATTGCCCCCTCCTCCCTCTGGATCAAAGGTCTTCCCCTAACCCATAGTAAATGCAGTCATATTATTTAGTTTTTAGACAGGATAAACAAGTTTAAAAATGTTTTGTTAACCAGTCAAAAATATACTTGTGATGATTGGGGGAGTTGCATGGAAATGCAAATTTTCTGTGAATCAAATTTAAAGCTAACAGTTTATCATTTCTCTGGACTTAGATACATAATGATTTAACCTAAAAGCAGTACAATTAATATAAGATCTGTCTAGCAGTATTTTATTAATGATGAAAATAATTTTCTGACCCCCCCCCCCAAAAAAAAAAATTACAATTTATCAAATGCACAAAAGCAGATTATTTGAATAGGTCCAGCAGATTTTACAACAGATTTTTATTAATTGAACTTTGGTAGATCCAGGCATATTTGTGTTGAAATATTTTGCCATCAACATCTTTAAAATCGCATTTTTTTAAAGAATGATATTGTAAAAAGTAAATTAGAATTTTCCATCAACTTCTCTAAAAAAAAGTCACTGGAAAACACATTTTGACTGTCATTTGAAAAGTTCGGACTGTTAAATATGGTTTTAAAAAATGTAAATTTAGGAGCAAGGAATTAGTTTACTATAACAAAAAAGAGTGTCTTTACATGCTTGAAGCACAATTCTTTTCGTATAAGAAAATGGAAAGTGTATAGTCGTTTAATTTTCTTAATTGCCTCCCTTTTTATACCCCCCCCCCCTGAAAACCGTACTTTATAAGCATTTTCACATTATGCATCAAGCTAAAGGGAGAATGTAATACCAGTTTCAATAAAATACATTTAATATACGGGATAGAAGTCAGGATACAACATAACAATGTCAGTATTCCGAATACCCGAGTATAAATGCATTATTAACAAACTAATTCAAGAATATGTGTCCCCTTGTTAAGGAGATAAGATTTTGTGTAGATTAAGAGGGGTGGGATGAGAAGGGGGTGTCAGAGTGTGATGGGGGTAGCTATAGAGGATGGGACACTTAAAGAGGGGGGGGGGGGGCGATACAAAAGGGAGTTATGATATAAAAAAGCTTACCTAAATGCTTTTTGAGATATCTCTCGGAAATGAGAGTTTTACATACAAACAATTTTTTTTTTACATTGACCTCTTGACCTAGAAATAAATAGGGGTCTTTTTACGCTAAAGCGAGTTGTGATATAAATTCAAATTGAAAAAAGATCGTAGGCTTCTTAAGATACCCTACTATAATAAAATGTTAAAACAGACAGAAGGGGGGGGGGCATATTTTTATAGACAAAAGACGAAAATAAATGCCTATTTTCCCCCAGTTTGAAAGTGATTTACAGCTTAAACAGTGTATTTTATTAATATATAAATGTTTTACTTCTTTGCGTAAAAGATGAAAAAAAAATATGTGGAACATTTATATAAATCCAATATATTATTTTTGAAATACATGTATGGTGATGCTTGAAAGTCCGATTTCAATGTAAAATATCATCGACACCCCCCCCCCCCTTCCCTTTATCTCAGAAATTGGAAAAAAGGGATAAAGTACTGTTTAGGACTGGTATTAAGATAATGGATCAAATACCATTGCACTGTTTTTTGTATAAAACAAATGATTTTATGGCTAAATTTGCACTGGTTTTTTTATAAAACAAAGATTTTATGGCCATTAATATTGAATAAAATGGTCGCAAAATGTAGGCGGGAATTGAGATTTAGCGTGCATAGTTCTTTATATACCACTGTGACCTTGAGCTTTGACGTTCTGTCTGTATGGGCACACCTTCATGTGATGCTAGTTATTGTTGGCCAGAACTGTAATTTTGCTTCTACATTTGTTGTTTAAAACACAAGTATTAGTTAAGACACAGAAAAATGTTGTTTAGTTTCCTTAAATATCTATCTAAATCTGCCATTTTGACCTTGACCTTTGACCCTTAGTAATGAAAATTAATTTTTTTTCTCTTTGTTTTTGCTCTTGTTTACCATATATCTAAATTTGTTTTAATCCATCTTAAAATACTCAGACAATTAAATGGATCGTGATTGTATCTACGTATTGTACTTTTCTAGAATTTTTAAAAAAGCATAAGTTTGTAACCATGGTAACAAGAAAACTAAATATAAAAACCAAGTAGTTCTTTGTAGTTTATATTAGAACTATATATGGACTTTCAAACCCATGTATTCATTTTTTCCCAACTATCCGCAAAAAATTATATCAGGCTTTTCAAAAAAGCCTAAAATTTATAATTTTCCCCAAGGAAAATCCTACCTATAAACGAGACGTATTTTTTCTATGAGGTAAAGTTACTGAAATACAAAAAAAATTCTAAAGCACTGTAAAATGATGTATTTTGGCAAAAAGGTAAAACCACGTTAATAGCTTTTTCCATTGAATACTTTTAATAAGTCAAAAAAGTGTCATTTTTCATCAAAATTTAGCAATTTTTAGGCCATGAAAAATGTATGTTGGTTGCCATGGTAACCATCGACCATAGCAACCATTTTATTATGAATTTTAGTTACATACATCGATATAGGAATGTATGCCAAGTTTCGTAAAAATCCAAGACCATGCGTGCCACACTCCCTATATAAGAGTTTAAATGCTTACAGAGAATGGCTATTAAGTGTCGACCTGTCGACCTTTGTGATGACATTGTAGGTTAACCAATAAGAGGTGTCTACTGTCGACCTGTCGACCTTTGTAGTGATACTGTTGATTAGTAAGAGATGTCAACTGTCAACCTATCGACCCTTTTGATGTCAATGTATGTTAGCCAATAAGTGTTGTCAACTGTAAACCTGTCTACCCTTGTGGTGACACTTTTGATTAGTACGAGGTGTCAACTGTCGACCTGTCGACCCTTTTGATGTCAATGTAGGTTAACCAATAAGAGGTGTCAACTGTCACCCTGTCGACCTTTGTGGTGACACTTTTGATTAGTAAGAAGTGTCAACTGCAACCTGTCGACCCTTTTGATGTCAATGTAGGTTTAATGTGGAATTGTCAAACTTTTTTTGTAAAGGAGCATTTTTTTTGGACTATTTTTAAAAAGAATTTTTTTTTAAGTAATAAGGCAAAATATTTCCATCATCTACTATAAAAAGTATTATTTCTTATGGAATTTTAAATTTGAAAGATGTTAATCGGTTTTATGGAATTACTTATCCGTATACCCTAGTTGAGCCCCATTATCAATGAATTCTGACATGGACACCAGAACTTAATTTTCTAGGCAATGCTTTTATAAGTCAGTTATAATTAACGAAATACCTTTTTGATCATTTCGATTCTTTTTTATCTTGCAGACATTCAGAGGAATTATTCAAACATTCAAAATGTTTCAACATTTAAAGTTTAATTGTACGATTCCATTTTACAAGTTTTTCAGAGTTATCGCTCTTTGTGATGACAGTGTGACAAAAGCTGAACGTGTTCTACGGAGAAAGAGACTCTGTGTTTTCTTTCTTGTTTCTAGACGTAGTAAAATGTTCATACTAAATCACATTAGAAAAACCTTTACGAACAGAGCAGACTGAAGTTTTTTCAAAATTATGGTTATATGTTTTATTGTTCCCTTACTTAATCTTTGTTTAAATTTTATTAACACCTGGCAAGAAAATTAGTTAGTCGTGTTATCTATCATCAACTGATATGTTTTTGTGTGATTATGCATTATGTGTATACGCCATATAATTATCGTTTTTGTCATTTACACAGGCCATTTAAAAACCAAATTGGAGGCCTGGAGCTTTAAATAAATTGAACATAGAAAATGCACTTCGTTTTTAGTCGTTAAAATTATTTTTGTTTAAATCTGCGTATACGTATTTTCGTCCTTCAAAACTGCATGAAAAAGCAACTTTTGATGATAAAAAGCTTTGTCTTGTTATATTTTTTTTTACATACGCACTGTTAGCAGTTTCTACCCTAATAAACTGTTGTGTTTTTTTCAACGATTGAAACGCATTAAATTTATTAAACAGTCAGACTAAGTATGATCAAGGAATGATTTCGTAATGTGGTACGCACATTTTCAATACATGGGAAGGATAGCGAAGTGCACAAAGGGTCAAGATTCACCTCTCCATACGTAAATATGCCAGGTTCTAATTCTGATGAGTTTGGGCCCAAAATTTCTATTTTGCAAACGGACATGAAATAAGGATTATTTTATAGGATTATTCTAAGTCCGATCATTTGCAATATTTCAGCCAGAATTTGAAATGGAAATGTATTCCAATTAGACCTCTCATCAAATGTTATGGCAGGAAAAAGGCTTCCATATTGTGTTGGTCCAGGTCTCTCTGTAAGTATTTGAAATGGAACATATTAAGTACACAATCAACCTATTTTTGTCTGTTGTATGTTTAGCATCTGTTCTTTCCTTTTCCCTTGTTTTGCGAAAATATAAACAAGAGTTCAAGTATCTAAAATTGAACTGACATTGTTCTTGCTCCAGGGCTGTAAAAGGTATGGCCCCGGAGCATTTTCTTAAAATACTATTTTGTGAACAATTTTAGAACATTTAGACGCATATCTCTAGATGAAATAAAACAAACTTAACCAACGTTGATGCGAAATAATTACTTATAGCTTGTGACCTAGGACAGGTAAACATTTGCAACCTTTCTTTTTTAATTAGTGACATAAACAAACTGTGTACATTTAAACAATAAAATGCTTTTTTTGTTTGTTGTTGAACGGTAGCCGCGTTAGCAGGTTATGTTAATTTTTTCTGCAATAGCTGCGACCTTTCATTTCTGTAACAACAAACAAAGAAAGCATTTTATTGTTTATATTTATATCTGTTTAAATAATCAATTAAAGTAGGATTAAAAAGATTAATTTTTGTATTAATGATGCGAATGAGTTTATACATTTCATTGATGGAACAGCCACTGATTAAGAAATCTGTACAGGCGACCTGCCTACTGTAGTTTATGCAGTGACGAACGCATTGGGGTTTCTTAAGAAATAAAGGGAAAAAATATACAGTGGATGTAAATATACATGGATAATTCTTATAACATAAAACATAGAAGCCTCTTTCAAGATGACTGCATGTTCCAAACAAACCGTAAAAGAACGTGCATGCACTTCAAAAACTCAAGGTACAGAAAATACGGTCATGAGTAAATGTATAAATAAAACCTTAATATAACTTATTTATGAAAGAAATAATTTATACACACAGTATGTCATATAGATACACCGTGTCATATTGGCTTCGAAAGATAAAGCATTCATTAATCACACTGAAACAAAGCTACTTTGAAAACGTTGAAGCTTGTGAAAGGTATACGAGGGTTGTCCGTAAAGTTTGTATTGAGTTAAATGGTGATTATGATGAGAAAAGTTATATGTACTCGTATAATGCTTTTGACGTCGGGTAACGTCAAGAATTTTCACTTTAGTGCTCCGGGTATGGGTGTGTGTCTTTTTTAATCTGATAAAATTATAACTATTTGTGCTTTGTTTTTGTTAAAAACTTGCATGTTAATAAAATAAAACAAGAATTTAATGAAACTAATAGTTTCATATATTTTATCAATGTTTGTCAGTAATTATCAATGTTGTCCACGAACTTTACGGACAACCCTCGTATATTAGTATAGATTCAACTATTTTGAGATTGTCGGTTTAATAATGTGCACTTGAACTTTACATCATACGGAGTAAATAGGTCGGCAGGAGATATCCCCTCCTCCAAAGCACTTGATTCTACCTCTGATGACCAGTTTTGGTCTGCTCCAATTTTATATACCCGGTAGTGTGATGGAACTCTGATCTTGAATTCTCTGTTCGTTATCTCGATCGATCTACGAGGGGCGTTCAATAAATAATGTCTTTGGGGCTCAGAAAGAAGCAAACGACGCTTTTCAATGATTTAGTCTTCATGATTTTACTTATTAATCTATTTCAATTCAAACACTTGTCCGTAACATTTTTTAACCATTTTCTGATTGTTTTTAGAACTCATTTTTGGGTATGACCCTTAGTATACTGGAAAATGGCAAATCCAATGATTACCTGGACTTGTTTTTTTTTCCTTCTGAAACGTGTTTTATTCAAATTTGGAAATAGAAACAAGTCAAAAGATCAAAGATCTGGCAAATATTGTTAATGTGAAAAACATTAACTTTCTGTTTAGCCCGTAAACCCCTTTACTCTTTAGGACCAGCGGATTTAAACGCTGTCATGAAGACATTCAATGAAGTTGATTCCTGATTCTGGGTCCTTTCTCTGATAAACCTTTCGATTTCTTTGCTAAAAAAAACTGCTTTCTAGACACTTCCAGATATTAAACTGTCTCCCCGAATACGAATTTGAAAAATAATACCACAAATATTTAAGAAAATTGCATATAAATCTGTTTTTGTGCTCTTGTATACCTTTGCTATTGACAGACCTTTTCCGTTTTTATCAAGTACATCTTATGGTAAATTTTGTTTTAATGGTTTTAAGCAATAGATTCATGTTCCAATATCTGTTTGAATATAAAACAAACGTGGATTATTACAATTACTGATATTTTAAAATAATTGTTAAGACTTTTGTACACGCTGTCGTATTCACTAATTTTTCAAAATACAGGGTGACCTTAGAGTACCAAGCTTAATTACTGTCAAACGTTTCTTAAAAACAGTGTAAACTACTCCCGATATGATGTCTATCAAATTTTCTATGTGTCTTAGAGTCAATCATACAACATCAAATATTATTTGTTGAAATTTGGCAAACAGTACATAAGTTGTTATAATTTTTGTTGGCAAGGAGGGTACCCATTTTTGATGCCCATTATATAAATTTTTATCTTTGAAATCCACCTGCTAATTTGTCTATAAAACAGGCATCGGTTGCTGTAAATGTCACATATTTCAGTGAATATTTCTTTGGGATTTTTAACAAGTTTTACAGCAGCTTTAATGTTGCTTTTATTTTCACTCTAGTTTACTGATTCTTCACCATTCATTTATAATGCAGTGTCTCGAGTAGCCCTTGTTTCCCAGCTTCTCACGATAAAACTACGTGATGAAAAGTGGTCACATAAACTGTAATTTATTCATTAAAGATTCAATAATTAGAGAAAGTCAAGCTTTATGTCATATGACTACACTGTACTATGATGTATGTAATCGAGCTAATGATATTATTTATTGAACGCCCCTCGTAACTTACAATATTAACCCCGTGTGAATTGAATTGAATTGAACATATTTTATTGACCAAGTTAGAATAGGTCCTCAATATCCCCTTGCTTGTCGCAAAAGGCAACTAAATGGGGCGTTCCTTCGGATGAGACCGTATAAACCAAGGCCCCGTGTCACGGCAGGTGTGGCACGATAAAGATCCCTTCCTGCTCAAAGATAAGTGTAAGTGTCAAACAAAGTCCTAACTTTGCAGCCCTTCACCGGTAATGGTGACGTCTCCATATCCGTGAAATATTCTGGAGGAGGACGTTAAACAATATACAATCAATCAATCAACAATATCGATTTTAATCGTGTCTATTTCATAGGCTCTCCCACAAAAACGTATCAGAATAGGCAGTTTGGAAAATTCAAACGTATTGAAACCCTACCGCGCAACTCAGCCAGTGCCATCATCTCTAGAAAATGCATCATGCTCTGGGAAAACAAATGACAATGAAAACCAGGAAGATGCTGACGACGATGATGCAGGTAATTTGTTTCTGTTGTTCATGTATTCAAGCTCATACACACCTAATTTCAGAGACAAGTAAAACTTGTTGATGAGTTCCGATTAAATATTTTTTTTAATATCAAAACAACTTATAAGCTAAAATGCTCTTTATTTATATGCAATGTATTTCTATGTATCGTAATTACATAAAATTGTTATACTTTTTGTAGATCGTAGCCTCTTGTACTGTATTCTCTCATCGGTGGACGGAAGTATTGATCTACAATTCAATTACTGGTATGAGACACTAACAAACATCAGAAATTACTACAAATTGAAACACAGATCAAGAGAGGAAGACATTCTTGCCATTCAATCAATGACTGAAACATCTAGGCTTGTAAAAAGGGATCGGAACATTGTAAAATGTTTTTCTGAATTCATTGTTGACGAGGAAGATGACTGTGTTTATAATTGCCTGACATTCAACAAAAATTATGTAAAATTCATGAAAGTGACCCCGACAGAGGTTTTGCAAGAATGTGTTCTGTTAGTGAATAACATACATGAATATATAATGAGTAGCAATGAGATTTCTAGTAATGTCTTGAAGTTTGGATTGGACTTTATTCGTTTTTATCACACGGGCCTGGAATATAACGAAAAACATAACAGAGGTTTAAAGATATGTAAGTATTTATTTTGTTTTACAGCACATCGTACATTTTAAGGGTAAACTTAATAAGTATTTGATATAAAAATATTTAAATTTTCAAACATTATATTACTACTTTTCCAAAGTATTAAATGAGATACAATTGTTTATTAGTGAATCTTCCTAATGCTGTGGTTGACATGCTAAACGACGATGACGAGTTTGGAGATTTCAAAGAATATGTGAATGAGATCATGAAACAAGAACAAAAATCCTTAAAATCATTGCATTTGAATAGTCTCCTCGGCTCATACCTTATTGGAAGAGAGACGGGTAGAGAAAAAGGTGATTCTTTCAGTTGAAAAGGATATGTCTATCATTCCTTGAAGAATAAAATGTCACAACTACAATGGTGAGAGCAAACAGTAAGAAATCTTTTATCATGCAGATCTTCGTGATATATGTATTGCATGTACATATCAACCACTAACCCCGTTATCCCCTGTTTTTAACTTCTCAACTTTTGTCCTTGTTCTAAGGAAGGGAATCGGCTAATGCTTCAACAAAGTAAATTTATCTTTCAAAATTTTCTTTTTTAAATGATATTTAATCTAAAAGGTAAGCTTCTTCCCTTTTGTGACAATATTTAATTTAAACATATGTATAAAAGAGTGAGTATTTTTCGTAAAGATAATTTTTAGAATTTCATAGGATTCCACACGTAAACATATTACTTACTTTGTGTGCGCTCACCATTGCAGTTCTGAAACATTAGTTTTCAAAGATTGACAAATCAATGTATAAATAAAGGAATACCAATTATTTTATTCACAACACCTTACTACGCATGCCAGTACTAGAAACTGAACGACTTATTTCTATACAGAAATTATATACACTGTTTCAAGGCGTCTTTATACCAGGCAATACAAATTGAAAATCTTTTTATGTTTATAAGAATTTCCCAAACCAAAATTAAAAACTCTTGGGGACTCTTTGCGACGAAAAGTAACGGATTCCAATTTCAAATAGAATTTATTCTTAGACTTCAATTAGTGTTTCTTCACATAAGAATTATTTCACTAATGTATTCTTAATAATTCCTAAATTTGAATAAAGTTAAAAAACACTTTTTCTAAAAATATATTTTGATCTTGAATGTTTTCTTTTATCTTGACGATTTTCAAATATTCAAACAGAGAATTATAGCCGTTAATTGTAATAAATACTAAGAATAGTCTATTCGAAATAATCAAATACCTTGCAATAGTGTTAAAAAAAGAGGGCACCCAAATATGATACAGAAGATTAATTACGAGGGGCGTTCAATATTTTTTGTCACCTCTGGTTTTCAAAATAAATTAAATCAGTCGATTTGAGATCTGGTCATCCATGAATGAATTTATTTTTTATTGACATAGTGTCGAAATTTGGAACAAGTCTGTGCATTATGAAACACAGATGTCCACGCTGACGTGTCGACACCTACCCTGATATTTCGACATTTTCTAATCGTCACACAGAAGCCGATAATTTGAAATGAACCTGTACTTTAAAATCGAAAACAATGGAAAAAAATCAAACGTTACATATCAATTTTTATATATATATATATATATATATATATATATATATATATTCTGCATTTGTTTAATTACTGAATAAAAAAAGTGAAATATAAAAATAAATCAGAAATCGATCTCAAATAATGATGAAAAGAAACCATCTACCTTGATGCTAAATGAATGTTGTAGTATTTTTGTGCGAAAATAATGAATGGAATTCATAAATTAATCAAGCATAAAATAAAGATTGATTTTGGAAGTTTCTGAAAAAAAATTTTCAAATTAACATACAGTCATAAGGAATGGATTATTTTTTTTCAGCATTGAATAATCTCGCACTTTCACACTCAAATTGGAGCATTCTAGTGTCTATTCTCATGTCAGAGAGTTACAGTTTATCTTTAAGCTCACCATGGAAAGAATTATTAAGAAACCAAAGTGCGTTCCCTTTATTAAGTTGTGATTCAAGTATAATAGACAGTGATATCGCTAAATTGACAGATATCTCTAAAGTATTGTATAACGAAAACAGCTCAGTCAGATTTATATCAGATGATATCCGCCATCAGGTTATGAGTTACTTTGTAAAGAATTGCCTGATTACTAATGAGGACTACGAGAATTACATCAAGCTGTCATCAGTGGACTCGTTGTTGGAGTACGTACAACCCTGGTGGTATATGTTAGATGAACACTATCCATACCTCAAAGAATGTCTGTTCCTACCGCACAGTTTGGAGGATTCATTTTTTCAAAGACTTGGATTAGACGTTCTTCGTCACCCCACTATAGATGATGAGGAGGCATGTGATGAAAAGACGAAAGCTACGTTCAGAGAAAAAGTGAAAGACAAATGTGAGTGGCACTGCAACCGAAATAAAAATTTCATATTTTGTCAAAATTTTTTTAGCCTTTTTTAAGCATAATAATTAATGATTATATATGTAAAAGGAAGATTATTTTTTAAAAAAAAGGTTTTTGCTTTGAGGGCAATTAAAAATATTAAGATAAATTTATAATTACAATTTTTTAAATTGAAAGTTAACGTACCAGAGGAAATCTTTGATTGGGAATATGACGCACGATGTAGATATATAGAATGTGCTAAACGGGGGACAAAAACAGTACATAGAGCTCGGGCGATGATTGTTGGATGCGCAGGTGCTGGAAAAACAACCCTCCTAAAACGACTACAGAAGCTAGGATTAGAGGAACTGCTAAAAGTGTACTCAACTGTTGGACTGGAAGTGCATGAAGATATGTTTGAACTGGATGAAGACTCTTGTTTAAGAGGTATGTGAAAATTATTAGATCAATGATATGCTTCTTATGCCTTTGATGAATGCATTCAACGCTGGTTGACAAAATCTCCTAAAAAAACCATTTGCCCAAGCAGATTTTTATTAAGGCAATATTGCCACTACTAATCCTAAATGAAGAAAAGAGCATGAAGAGGGAGATGTTAAAAGGATGGATATTTCTTCGCTTATATTTATGTCTATTTTTAAACCATCATACAAAATTGGTTCATGCAATCTCGATAAATATTGAAATACATATATATATCTGAATTTATTGATATTGGATTCAAATGCTACAGAAATGTTTTTAAAGGTGGCTTTCAAAAAATGAATTTTAAGTACCTAAAATTAATTACTTATTAAAGAAAACAGCGATCATAATAAAAGATAAGATTCATTAGAGAGGAAAATACACTGTACACACATTCAAATAATATTATTGGATAAGTTGATTGCCTAGCTGCAAATTGCTTTACGTCAAAAAACCTCAGTTCAATTTTATTGTTTTCAGGGCTCGTACAATAGCTAGGTGTCCGCCGTTTTTCTATCTGTCTATCTGCCTTTAAATTATTTTTGAAATGATTTGTCTGCTGCATGTACATTATAAGAGCAATGAAAATACTAATTGTTATCCAAATAGATTCCAGTTACTTAAAGATACAATCATTTGTTTTTTGGTTTTATTTTGATGAGTCGTGTTTCCTTAATTGCGTCAAATAAAAACCTCTATAAAAATCTTTTTAAACGCCTGTTTTCATTTTATATGAAAATATCATAATCCGGTAAACTAGAAGGTCAAGTTCACATTAAAAAGATCCATTATGTTGTTTGTCTGTTGATTTCGATGAAGCATATTGTCAGAGTAGCTTAAAATAAATTTCCTTATTACAATTTAAATATTTCTACTCAAATTGACACATAATTCTTAAAAGTGTTTTTTTTTTTATTTCGATGAAAAGTGTTTCTATGGTAACTATAGAAAAAAGTCAGTTCAATTCATCAAATTTTGAGTTCTTTAAAAGTTCGTAAAAAAAGTTCACATTTCATTAAATTTCATTAAAACTCCAAATCAGATCGCTTCATCCGTAAATTCTCCGTTACATCAGAGTTCGTTAAAATCGTAAAATTATTTAAAGATTTGTTAAGGATCATGCCAGGGACCCAAAAAAAACTTTGCTTTATCCGTGAATTTGCTAGATCCATGTTCGAAATAAACGAGTTTTACTGTAATAATGAAAAAGTGCTTATTTATCAAAATGCTACCCTTTTACAGTTTTAATCAAATTGCAAACAGACTTTCCACAGAATTAGGCTACACTAAGTGTTTATTTTAAAAATCAATTTATTTCATTATGGTAAAATGTGTTGAAATAGAAATTTAACTGTAATTTTTTCAAAGGCTACTTCTCTGTTTGGATTTCAATAACACTTTCAAAGGAGGTAGACCGTTGCTGACAAAACTGTGATATATTATTCTTTTATCAGTTTTTAATACTGATTGATAAACGAAAAATTAAGGCCACTAAAAAAAGATAATTCAAAGATTTTTTTTTCCTTATACTACGTGTCCTACACTTTTTTCGTCGATTGCAATGACACTTTTTCAAATAACAGAACAAGTCTTAAGAATAATTTCGTATGTATTTTAGTATTGATGCATGGTGTTTCAATCCTTGTTATGTGATTTACGGAAGTAGGTGTAGCCTTCTTTAAGACGTTTTAATTACTTCAAATAGCAAGAATTGAAACACCATGCATTAATACTAAAAAGTCTTTAAGAATGCTACACCTACTACCCTAAATCTGGAAATTTTTACGTCGATTTTATTTTGCGAATTAGAATCAAAATGCTGTTGATTGATTTTTACGTTTCAAAATTTTGCGAATGACAACTGATTTGTTTACATTTTCTTATAGGTAGTTATTTTTAAGAAAAATATTTTTGCGAATGCAATGAACACGCAAATTTGCTGAAAATTTATCTACAGCAAAAATTTCAAGATTTGCAATACAGCTTTTATCACACTGCAATCAAATGTGACAACAGGAGACTAAACAAAGATTCTATTACATACTGTTGCAATAGTTTCAAGCCTAAGTGCTAATTTTCTCTACCTTTTTTAAGTAAAAGCAAATAAAACCTTTAAAGCATCGAACACATCATTCTTGTTTTCTCAAAAAGGTAGTTTTCTTACATGATTATCACTATACTGTTCAGGCGTTTTCAGGAATATATTATCGTAGAACCTACGTCGTATGACATCATAACTAATGAATGTGTGTATCCTATGCTAGATCCATTATGACGTCATAATCAATTAAATGTCATTTTTCCCCGTTCTTTACAGCTTCAGAAGAAATAGTAAAAAATAATGCATTTTGAAATTCAGGGAATTCAATTTTTAAAATTATGCCGAAATAATCTAAATTCAAATCATATTCTTTTTTTAGGTTTATAATGCTTATTGACAATATATTTCTGAAAATAGAGAAACATGTAGGGCACCTTTCATTTACTAGATCTTGACCTTAATTAAGTTGACAAATCTAAGACTATAATGTGTGATGAAATTACAATGTATACAACTTACTGTAATAATTTGAATGGTATGTAACCATTTTGAAGGAATGCAAATTTTTTTTAAAATCTTCATTTGCCTACTAAATAGTGTAATATCATGATGAAATATGTCTAATTAATCAAAAATGTACGTGTTGTAGATCGTCTGTGCAACTAGGTTAAGGGCTTCCCAAAGGTAGATCAGTGTTTGCAGAGCCCCAGTTATTTGATTATGACGTCACAGAGAAATTGTACAAATTGATCTCGGCGAATAGATAAAAATTTCCTTTTTCATATACTCTTACATACTTACATACTCATAATTCTTGTAATAGAAGGGCTCAGAGGGTACGGATCATCTGCATCTTCCAACAAGGGGACTAACGGTATGGCGTTAACAATCGCTGAAACTTCAGCCATGAATGTAAGTATCTCATGAGTGAGAGATCTGCCTGGTATCTCCAACATAACAGCATCATGATCAATTACACGTCTTACAACTCCAATGAGACGTTCCCATGCGCCACCCATGTGCGAAGAGTGGGGTGGGTTAAACTTCCAAGTAGTTCCACACTCATAGAGGAAGTTTCTGATTTTACGGTCTGCTATGTTAAGGTAGAATGTTATTATCTCTAGGCAGAGGTTTTTCTTTCAAAATGCACTGAATTTCTTCTGAATACACTCCACTCTGCACAGTTTTGATGATAAATTTCTCAGCTTTGTCAAAACTTTCCACGGTATTTGAATTTTCACACACATGCCATCCAGAACATTTACTGTCTCTTTGATGAAAGGATCGCGCTATATGTTGAAGTCTGGCGATAGTTTCAACAAGTCTCCTCCATTGAGAAAAACGTAAGAATCTTTCTGATTTAAATCCGAGTCCCGAGATATCAACCTTTAAACAAGTGATTTCTTGTCTGACGTCCTTGTCTGAATCTGGGTCCACCATCTCATACGGTATACTTGCATATTCAGTCTGTTGTAAGTGTGCAAGTGATGGTCCTGACAACCAAGTTCTGTCTTGTAGAGCTTGAGCTGGTATCTGTCTCGTTGCTTGATCAGCTGGATTTTTGTCTGTTGATATGTATGACCACTGATCTGGTTTAGTCACTTTACGAATCTGCATCACTCTGTTTGCCACATACTGTAAGAATCTCCTCGAATTGTTGAAAATATATCCCAACACTACTTTACTATCACAGTAAAACTTGAAATGTTCAATCGGTAATTCAAGCTGTTCTGAGACAAATCTAGCAATCTCTACCGCTAGCACAGCGCCACAAAGTTCTAAACGGGGTATTGAATATCCTTGTAAGGGCGCTAATTTTGATTTGCCCAGGACAAATCCAAAGTTTCCTAGTGATTCCTACATAGGCCACTGCTGATATTGCTGATTCTGAAGCATCACAAAGAATGTGAATTGTTTTGTTAGACATCTCACTCCATGACTGTGTCTGTTCTAAGTAAACTCTTGGAATGTGTAGGTTTTGGAAATGTTGTAAGGAACTTTTACATTTTTCCCACTGAGTAGACTGGTTTTCTGGAAGAGGTTCATCCCAATTGACTGTTTCTTGAAGTAGACTCCTCATGAGTGACTTGCCTTGGATGATGACTGGGGCAAGAAATCCTATAGGGTCGAATATACTATTTATTGTGGATAACACTCCTCTTCTTGTGAATGGTTTGGCGTCATTTGAGATTTTAAAGAAAAACATATCTGATTGCAAGTCCCAATTTAGTCCTAAACTGCGTTGTGTTGGTAAATTGTCCTTTGATAAATCCAAATTTTTCATTTCACTTGACAGATCACTCGGTGGAAAGGCGTTCATAACTTCCTGGTTGTTCGAAGCTATTTTGTGTAGACGTAATTTCCCGTAACTCAAAGCCCTCTGTGTTCTTTTCATGAGGTCCACAGCTTTTTCTACAGCAGGTTGTGACGTTAATCCATCGTACACATAAAAATCACGTTCCACATACTGAGTTACGTCAGTCCCAAACACTTCCTTTAGAGTCTTGCGTAATCCATAGGTTGCAATGGCCGGTGAGGGACTGTTTCCGAAGACATGAACAGTCATGCGGTATTCGATCAGTCTCTTTTCAGGGTTGTTATCTTCATGCCATAGAAATCGTAAGTAATTTCGATGACGTTCACAGACTTTAAAACAGTAAAACATTTGTTCAATATCTCCAATTAATGCAACTTTGTCTCTGCGGAACCGTAGTAATACACCAAGAAGACTGTTTGTCAAGTCCGGGCCAGTAAGTAATACGTCATTTAGTGACTTTCCTTCGAATTTTGCTGAGGAATCAAACACAACTCTTATTTTCTTTGGTTTCTTTGGGTTGTAAACTCCAAACATTGGTAGGTACCAACACTCTTCTTCATTCTGTAGAGGTGGTGCTACTTCTGCATGTCAGTTCTTGAACAATGCATCCATAAATTCCACAAAATGTCTTTTCTTTGTTGGATCCTTCTGCAAAGTATAATCTAACTGTTTTCCTCTCCTTCTAGCTTGATCGTAGTTGTTTATAAGTCGCTGACGGTCCTTACGAAAAGGAAGTGGGGCTTGCCAATGTCCACTTGCATCTTTTGTAAACTGTGAATTCATGATATCTAGAAACTACTGATCATCCATAGAAAGTCCTAACTTTTCATCACTCTCAGTCCTTTGAAAAACACTTTCACCGATTTCAGTCTTTGTACACATGATGTTTGTTGAGGTTTCATCGATGATTTTTTCCTTGACCTTCAAATTACTGCCGCAGGGTAACATCAGAGTAGGACGGCTATTAGGTAGAATACAAGTTTTCATGACGTTAATAACACCTGGTTTGAAGGTTTTACCCAAACAAGTTTCACCAATGATAATCCAACCAAGGGATAGTTTTTGAGCGTATGGTTGATTTCCAAAATCAATGCGTTGGTCAAAGACGTGATGTGCTTTGGTTACATCCCTTCCTATCAGTGATAGGATTTCTGCGTTAGGATCAATTGGTGGTATGTGATCAGCAATGTCATGCAAGTGTTCATAGTGTAGAGCTACCTTCGGAGTAGGAATTTCCTCTCTGACTTCAGGGATTTCATCACACTCAATGATGGTAGGTATATCTATACAGTTCTGTCGATCTAATGACTCTACCACTAATCCATGCACTTTACGTCCTGATCTCTGAACTTTTCCTAGACAAGATGTTAACAGGTAATTTGTTGTAGTTCCAATACTGTCCATAAGATCAAAGAATTTTGGTTTAGCTTTTGTTCTGTTTGACTGGTCGTCAATCACTGCATAAATTTTCACAGATTTTTGCGGACAGTGTTTTGGGTACACATGAACTAGAATGGTTTTAGCACAAGATTTTCCTCCAAATGATTGTCCACAGATTTGTGTACATTTAGAATTCACATCTGGGTTGTTCACATTTTCAAAATCTTGTCTCTCAGTGAAATTCTCCCCGCCATTGTTTCTCAAAGGGTATGGAGTCTTTATTTTTGGCCTATAATGGTGATGTGTGAAATTTTCTACCACATTCTCCACACTGCACATCAGAATGACACTCTGCTTGTTTATGATCCTTTGAACAACATCTAAAACACAAATTGTTATCTTTCAAGATTTTTCGCCGTTCATCAAATGATTTTGTTCTGAAACCTCTACACTGTTCCAAGAAATGGTGTAAATCAGATGTGGATACTTAAAAATTCTAAAGAACTTTTGGACAATTTGAAATCACAAGACATTACAAAAATCAACAGCATAAAAACTTACGACTTTTCAACTTTATACACAACAATTCCCCACGACAAATTAAAATCCAGGCTTTTTGATATCATTGACAGATGCTTCTTCAACAAAAATGGAACTCGTAAGTTTACTTACCTCGTCATTGGTCATTTGAAAAATTATTTTGTTAAAACAGATTCTGATTGTACACATAAGTACTCTGAAGTTGACATCAAGAAGATGCTTGAGTTTCTGATTGACAATATCTATGTGGTTTTTGGAGACCAGGTATTCCAACAATCTATTGGAATTCCCATGGGTACAAATTTCGCTCCGTTCTTAGTTTTATAATCATATGAAGCAGAATTTATGCAAAATCTTTTACGTGATATGAAGAAAACACTTGCTGTGGCCTTCAACTCGACATTTAGATATATTGTCAATTAATAATGATAATTTCCATTCCTACGTCGACACGATATATCCTGGTGAGCTTGAGATAAAAGATACCACAGAGTCCGACACTTCTGCTTCATACTTGGATATTTTACTTGAAAAAGACACTAATGGTAATCTAACAACCAAGCTATATGATAAACGTGATGACTTTAACTTTTCTATCGTCAACTTCTCTTACTTATGCAGCAATATACCTTCATCACCTGCATACGGAGTATTTATATCGCAGTTGATTCGATACGCAAGAGCATGCTCTACGTATTAACAATTTCTTAAACGAGGTAAATTATTGACAAGCAAGTTGATGAAACAAGAATATCAACAGTCTGGTTTAATGTCATCATTTCGTAAATTCTATGGTCGATACAATGACCTTGTCAGCAAATACAATTTATCATTGAATAAAATGCTGACTGACGTTTTTCATACCAATTGTTAGTCCATTATTTATACACTGAATTGATTTTTTTTGACCACGGATTTTTTCCGTTATTTCCTGATTATGACAACGAGCACACGGCGGGTGTGACCGGTCGTCAGGGGATGCTCACTACTCCATGGCACCTGATCCCACCTCTGATGTTTCGGAGGTCCTAGTTTGCTCTGCTCTTATTTTGTATATTGTTTAATGGACGTTGAGATTTAATACTGTTCGTTATTTCTATATCCTTCACATATCAATTACATTTATTTCTCTTTTAAACATATTGAATTAAATGTGTATTTTGTTTTCAGAGAGGTATTTAAAATTATGTTTTATGTCCGTGTTTTCTCTGCTCTTATTTAATGGACGTTGAGATTGAATACTGTTCGTTATTTCCATATCTTTCTTGTTTTATGAAGGGGACATTGATTTTCCATTCCTGAGCTCTGAAAAATCTGTGGGGTTTGAGACAGAGCTGTTTTCCTGCTTGAAATTTTCAAAGTTTTGTCACTGTGTTTCTGCATACTTAAGTTTCTGTCAGTATAAGCAAAACTGGGATTATTCTTGATACGGTTTTGCTCACGAATAAAGTTTGCAAATACGTGAAAAGGCGGAAACACAACATGATGGTCACTGATGTATTTTACTGCTGTATTTGTCCATTTTTCTTGAAGTTGGTATGGAAGTTTCATGACGATAGGTGTCACTCCTGTTGATGCATCAAAGTTTGCGAGTAATGGCTGGTAACGAATATCTTCTTTTGCTGCTAGGATTTCATCCAAAATATCAGACAAGTCGTATAGGCGTCGAAAGTCTTTTGATGTAATAGGAACAAAAGAGTTCAGTTTCGTTTTTAATGCATACTCTATCATTTCAGGACACCCAAATCGCTCCTCTAATCTTTGCCAAATTCGCTGAAGTCCACGAGTAGGATTGTTTGCACTTGCCGCCTTAATGCTGAGAATCTGTTGTTGAGCTGACAGACTAGTGAATTTGATAAGAAAGTCTATTTCCTCTTCTGGTGTTACATGCAAGTCTCTCATAACAGATCTGAAGGTTGCTTTCCAGGATGGGTAGAATTCAGGCTTGTCGTTAAATTTGATGAGACGTGAAAGCATTAAGTCTTTTTTCAGGAGATAACGAGTAAAGTCTTGTGTTGCTGCTTGTCCTACACTCCAGGATGGTTGTTGAGGAATGTATGGAAGAGCCTGAGGATTTACACAGGGTTCTGGAATCGATGGAATGTTTTTATCCTGAGTTTGAATTAGAGCATGTTGTTCTACATATATATATGATTTTTGTGCGTTTTTGTGCGTTCTTTTCTGTCGACACTCTCTAAATCTTTAATATAGGTATATAGGTATCACTACGACCACATTGACTTCCTTCTTTTTCACTGAGAATTTTGGCTTCAGCAACTTCTACTTCTTTTTTTACTGAGAGTAATTGTAGATCTGCTTCTACGTCATCGTCCGTCATTTTCTGAGACTTCGCTCTTTCTAATGCTAGAAGAGATTGTTCTTTTTTGATTTGCATTTCAAGTTCAGTATATTTTAATTTTGCTCGCGCAATTTCTGCCTTTTTTCTCTTCTCAGACAATGTACTTTGATTACTGTTTGATGAAGGAGTTTGTGACACATTTTCTTGTGATCTCTTTGATCTCTTTGATCTATTTGAATGGACATCTTCTTCCTGAGGTGGTTTCTGCTCATGACGCTGTGAAGACTGTTCTTGCAATACACCAAGCTTTCTGAAAGCGGAGTCAAATAATATTGAATAACCCTTCCTTGCCAACTTGAGTCTTTGCAGTTCATGCACACATCTCTCGGTACGTTGTCTATCCAGAAATTCACAGAATTCACTAAAATGTGAGTCAAAGGCATCTATCCTTGTTTCTAATAAAGATTTTAATTGAACGATAAGTTTGAGATTTTAAGAAGATGTGTGATCTACTTCTTCAATAATGGTACCAACGTTTTTCCATAATTTCTGCAATTTAGCTGAGTAAGTGTCAAAAGACTTGTCTAGTAGACCTTCAACCTTTGAAGTTAAATCTCTTTGACGTTTTGGCCTGGGAGAGGCTTCATCTTCTTCTTCTTCTTCTTCTTCTGCTTCTTCATCTTGACGATGATCACTTATCCTCGAATCCTGGGTTTGGCCAGTTGACATTTTATTTACTATGCTGTCTGGAACAGCTAGCTAAACCTGGGGTCCTCACAGTCACACATAATCAATAACACAAGGTGCTGGTTCCATATTTATTACGGTACGTAAACGAATGAGTGAGTGATTCAATGAGGATGAGACAGGTAAATAACTGAAATTAAAAAAAAATACTAAATACCAAAAAGACCGAAACAGAGTTCCATAAAAAAAGCTCACATATAAACCTGACCATAATAAATAGATCAATTACTTTAACAATTACTAAATAAAATGAATAACAATAATCAATTCTTAAATCTTTCCTGATTTAAAACTTCGTGAAAAATACCTGACTGAAAAGTGTTTACAATAGTACACAAAGTTTCTCAAAAAATGATTACCGATATAACTTACAAATAATATGCATTACATCACAAAAGTTTCCTATAAGAAAACTTACATGGTAGTAGGCCACAAATCAAAAGAAAGTAGAAGGAAGAACAAAAAAAATGTATGTACTTCTTCACGGATGGAACACGAATGGCTGAACAAATTTTGCACGGGAAAATGAGGGAAGTAACTCTATATACAAAAGAGTTCTACTCAAGGAAGATAATTCAAAAAATTGACAAAGAACGATAACTCTATATGATTCACATTACAAAACGATATAAATGAAAAAATAAGAACTGTGACAGCACATTAACCTAGCGGTGTGATATTGTGTACATTTTTGTGATACATTTATATGTAACCTTGTGCATTCCTTTTCATCATTATTTCAACTATTTGTTACTTACTTGTTCTATTAGATATGATCTTTTTAAATTAAAAGTACAATTTTTGATAATCATTTTAAATCTTTAAAAAACACAAAACAGTCATTTAATATAAATCCCGTGTAAGTGCCAAAAGGTCAAGAATAGTAGAATCAGTAAATAACCTCTCTCATTAGTTAGGGTATATACATGTATTTTAATCACTTTTTGTAATCATTTGGGTATGTTCTTCATCATATTAAAGATTGAAAAAAATGTGACAAAAATGTGACAAAGACTTTTAAAAAATATTTACAAAGGTAGGGTGGAAGATTGACATTAAAATAGAGTTCATATGCCTATTCTTATTAAAATGTGGACTTATCTTTTTTTTTAATAAAAAGGGAATTATTCTAGAGAAATCTCTTCTTGTCAAGTACCTATGAAAAGAACTGAAAATGTGTAGTCGCAGTATGTAATTACCATACCAAGTTTCATAGTTTGTACTAGATTTAAAAATTAAGGAAACATAATATGAGCTTTAAACTTATTAATAAGCAAGTACAAATGATCAAGTTGAAAAGTTTGAAAATCTTGTGACAAAGACTTTTCCGACATAGGTTCTACCTTTTCTGTTGTTTTTCACACACAAAAATACAATTAATTCATATTCAACTGATTTTCGAATGAACTTTGACAATAACTTCTTTAACATCCATATGAATATGTAATTTAATGAAAATATATTCATATTTTGATTGACAATGAAAACGTTTTCACAGCATTATTAGATGATACAAACAAAGACGATAAGAAAATCCTAAGTGTGGTAGATTTTGGAGGCCAGTGTGCTTACTACGCCTGTCATCAGGTCTATCTCAGCAGAAGGGCTTTCTATATACTAGTGATGGACATGTCAAAACCTTTTACAGAAACAGTTGACAAAAATAAATGTGAGCAACGGGAGACAATGTTTACAGGCTGGACATATGGAGGTAATTAATGGTGTAAAGTGTTGAGATAGTCAATTAAGGTGTATTTTATATTGTTTAAGTATACATATGTACAGAACATGTATTAATTGAAAGCAAGTATACTTGAAGGAGTTTGAACGTAGAGATATTTTTTTTTTAGATTTCACAATCTGCCCTAGTATGAAAGACATTATTTGAAAGGGAGAATATTGTTTTCTTTTTGCAAACGAAATAAAAATAATGTTTCATAATTATTATATTATGTAATTTGCTTTTGCTTTAAAAGGCTTGCTCGTATGTATAATGATATTGTAGACGTATTCTCCAAATTGGTATAAGTACTGCTTAAAGGCTTTTCACCCGTTTTATTTTCACCTTTTACACCTGCAGATACTTTCGCTTCGTTTTAAATTCGCGCCGACATAGTTGAATTAAAGATATCATACTGTATTATTTTATTTTGCCCTGTTTTAAATTCGCCCAACTGAAGACAGGGCGACAATGGCAAAAATAAAAAGAGGACAAAAATGTTCCTGCATATAGTATATAGAAAATTGAAGAAAAAAGAGAATCAAAGGCTTTTTCAAACTAAATTGATACATATTTATATCCACTGATTTTTTTTTATGTTATTTTGAATGAAATCAGCTATAATTCTCCAATCAATTAAATAATATCTAATATGTAGAACCGGGTTTTTTTTCACGACAACCTGCAATAAGATTTTTTATATATTGAACCTTTGGGGCCCAGCAAAACCCTCCCACGCTTCAGTTACTGTGCAGGTCTCAAATGCAAAATTTTTCATCGTGGGCAAACCATGGAAAAACCACCCCCAACCTGTACAAACTGCTGGGAGACCGGGCATTTCTTCAAGGCGTGCCAAAATGCACCCCGGTGCTCAGCCTGTAAAAACGAGGGACACAAACCAGGCGATGAGATCTGTCCTCAGTTTACTCAAAACAACCCCAAAGTGGTAGCCTTCGACGGAGAGAAAAATATCCTTTCAAATTTCTACCACTGTGATCTGAAAGTTTTTGGTGAGCATTTCAAGTCAGCGGAGCAGGCTTTTCAACTCACTAAGGCAATGCGCTCTGGTGATCTTGTGGCAGCAGAACGTATACGCCAGGCTAAATCCCCTCTTGAGTGCAAGTTTATTGGAAAAGCTATTCGTGCACCAGATTCATGGCTTCAGGACGCCCCATCCGTCATGGAGGAAATTATAGCAGAAAAATTACAACAATGTAATGAAATGAAAGATCTCCTTACTTCCTCCACTGCAGATGCGCTATTTGCCCATTCCGTGTATGATCAATACTGGGGTACTGGATTAAACGCCGTTCAAACCCTTCACACAAAATCGGTGGCGTGGCCAGGTCAAAATATTATGGGAAAGATCATCATTAAACTCGCAGAAAAGCTACGTAAAGCTCCAGGCAGCGCATGGTCTCGTCCAAAGAGGTCAGGCTCCACCAACAAAAAAAGTCAGCAGGGCCTAGACAACTACCTTAAGAGGTAAATCTTCAGACAATGGCAAACATCAAACTCTGTTCACTTAATTGTAGAGGTTTAAATAATTATGATAAAAGATTAATATTATATGATTGGCTAAATGATATTAAATGTGATGTTATATTTTTACAAGAAACACATTTTATTCAAGATAGGATTAATAGTTATGATTCAAGATGGCATGGTTCCTCTTATCACAACTTTTCTGATTCGCCACATAGTAAAGGTGTTTCAATATTATTTAGTAAAAATTTTCCATTCAAAATTATTAATGTTCATAGATCTGCGGATAGTAGAATTTTATTATTGAATATTGAATATGAGAAAAGGGTTATCTCTCTTGTTAATGTATATGCTCCGAATTCAGAAAATCACAGAGAACAATTTTTCAAAAAAGTTATGAAGTGGATTTCCCAGTATACATTAAATGATGAAAATATTATACTTGTTGGAGACTTTAACTGTAAAATTTGTAATGAAAAAGATAGAAGCGTGAAAGTTGTTAAAGATTTAATGCAGAGATTCAATATGTATGATTTGTGGTCGGATTTGAAATCTGATAAAGCAGGTCTTACGTGGTGTGATGGTAGCAACTTGCCTAAAAGAAGAATAGATTATGTACTTTTTAGTAAAAATTTTTGCTTTACTCCTGAGAATATATTTTTACGTAAAGCACCAAGTGTTTCTAAATGTAGAATGAGTGATCATCTCTCATTAATTTTTAAATGTTCCGTTTCAGCTAACGATAGGGGAAAAGGCTATTGGAAATTAAATACCTCTGTTCTACAAGACCCCAATTATTGTTCCTTGATAAATGATTTTTTTACCCAACTTCCCAAAGATATAGAAAATGAAAATAACGCTCACACTAAATGGGAATTGATAAAACATCACATAAAGAAAATAAGTATTAAATTCTGTACCCAAAAAAATAAATCTTTGAAAAGCAGAATACAAAATATTGAAAAAGATATCGAGAAGATAGAAAATAGTCACTATACACAAATCAATATGATTCAAAAAAAAGATCTAGAAGACGAATTAGATAAATTATATGAATATAAATCTAAAGGCGCTCAAATACGATCGAGGGCTAAATGGATTGATGAAGGTGAAAAGAATACCTCTTATTTTCTAAGACTTGAAAACAAACATCAATCACATAACGTTATAAATACAATAAGAAAAGACGATCAGATCTATAATAAAACTGACGACATATTAAAACAGCTTTGTTTATTTTATGAAAATTTGTACTCGAGTGTACATATTCCAAGCGATGACATTGAAAACTATTTAAATAATATCGACTTCGTTAACAAAATTACAGAGGAAGAAAGAATAAATTGCGATCAATTTCCGTCTCTAAAAGAATGTTCAGAAGCAGTATATCGAATGAAACAAAATAAATCTCCTGGAATCGACGGTTTACCAGTAGAGTTTTACAAAATGTTTTGGAAACACGTAAATAAATATTTTTACAATGCTTTAATAGCGTCGTTCGAAAAAGGTGAATTATCACAAACACAAAAATGCTCTGTACTTTCTCTTATACATAAAAAAGATGCCTTAGATAAACTTGAAAATTATCGTCCGATTAGTCTTACTAATACCGATTATAAAATTATAGCTTTCGTGTTAGCGGAAAGATTAAAACGTGTTATAGATAACCTGATAAATAAAAATCAGACAGGGTACATTAAAGGTCGGTTCATCGGCGCTAATGCTAGATTGATATTAGATATTTTAGAATATTGTGAAAATAATAGTAAGGAAGGGATTCTACTTTTTGCAGACTTCCAAAAGGCTTTTGATTCAGTGGAATGGAATTTTTTAATTAATACTCTTCATAAATATAACTTCGGATGCAATTTTATAACATGGATAAAAATATTATATAAAAACCCATATTTTTACATAAAAAACAATGGATGGCTCTCCAGACAATGTTCAATGAAAAGGGGAATTAGACAGGGATGTCCTGTTTCAGCGCTCTTATTCCTCTTTGTTATGGAAGTGCTTTCTTTGAAAATAAATTCTTCGGCAGAAATAAAAGGTTTTAGCATTGACTCACTTGAAAATGAAATCAAATGTATTCAACACGCTGATGACAGCACTTTTCCGTTACAAGATAAATCATCTCTAGAAAATGCATTAAAAATGATCGAAAACTTTGGTAAAGTTTCTGGTACAAAACTAAACATATCAAAAACTGAATGTATCCTTTTAGGACAACTAAAAGATAGATTTAAACAGGAATCATACATTTGTAAAACCAAAATTAATAGTCAAGCAATAAGATGCTTAGGCATATACATCGGAAATGATAAAACTGCATGTAATGAAAAAAATTGGCTTAATAAACTCAAAGAGTTTGAAAAAATACTGGACTCCTGGAGAAAACGGAAACTTACTATCTTTGGAAAATGTCAAATAATAAATTCATTAATTTTATCAAAACTCATATACACGGCTAATGTTTTAGATAATCCAGATGGAAGTTTTATTAAAAATCTAAACAAATTAATATATTCATTTATTTGGGGAAATCGTGAACGCATTAAACGAAATACACTCATTCGCGAAATTAATAATGGAGGAATAGGAATTATTGATTTTGAAACGAAAGTAAAGGCATCTAAAGCGGCTTGGGTTTCCAAAATTATAAATACTGAAAGTAGTCTAAAAGATCTTTTAAATGCATGTTTAGTGCAACACGGGCTTAATTTACCCTACCTTGTACGATCAAATATTACTGATATTACAGACTTCAACATTCTCTTTAAGTTACCTCGCTTTTATAAGGAAGTTTTTTGTGCGTTCAATCAGTGTAAAGCACAAATTGAAATAAGCGCATCAAACCAACTTTTGCGTGAAAATATATGGTTTAATAAGGATTTGAAATATAAAGGAAAAATTATTTATTTCAAAAATTGGATCGAAAGTGGTTTTAAATATGTAAAAGATCTTTTTGATGAAAACGGACTCAAATCACTGACAGAAATTCAGAAAAAACTTATTAAAAAACAAAACTATCTTTGTGAATACTTAGTAATTAAAACAATCTTTAGTAAATGGCACAGTATTAATTCGAGTAATACTTCTTTCATCAATATTAACGACACATGTAATTCATTTTCCTTTAAATTTCATGATAAAAAAGAAAACATTGAAGACAAAACATCAAAATTTTTCTATAAAATTTTGTTGCAACAAAAGTCTCAAAAGCCGATTATGGAAACTATATGGTCAAAAGAGTTTAATATCAACTACTCAAATCAATGGCAAAACGTATATGAGGAAAAAATTAGAAAAATTCTTGATAAAAATGTTGCTGAATTTAATTATAAACTAATACATAATTTATTACCGAATAATCTCTATCTTAGTAAATGGAATAAAGATATTGATAAATACTGTCCAGTATGTCGCTGTGAAGAGAATTCTAAGCATTTGATTTTTGATTGCATTCAAGTTAAATTAATATGGAACAAAGTCTCTGAAATCATAGGTATAGATATAAGTTGGAGAAATATTGTTGTGGGTTTTAGTCATGGTATCAACTACAATACTTTTGTTTTGAATAATGTCTTATCATTTATTGCTTGTAAAATATTTAAATATAAAATGAAATGTAGAATTATGAAAAATAATATTACAAGTGAAGACATGTTAATCTTTTTGAAAAATGCTCTTATGAAATTCTATTTAGTCACCAAACGATCCCTAAGCATCACATACAATTTTCATATTTTAAAATCTTTGGCAATAAACTTGTAATTATTGTATGTATACATTTATACATGTATGATATAATCTATATTTGGTGTATATGAGGGTGACCTGGCCCTCTATACATGTTGCTAAGGGGTGTGTTGGACAGTGTTTTTTTATGTGCTCCCCATAGCAACATAATGTTCCTATCTGTATCTGTATAAATATTTTGTCAACATACAATTTGATTATATTATACTCAATCTATTGATTTAGATACCTGTTACATATTTCAAACATATATTATTTTTTTTTTGCTATGTACTTTGTCAACATACCATTTGATTATATTATACTCTATTGATTTAAATACCTTTTACATCTTTCATACATATATTATCTTGCTATCTAATCTAGGGAGCCCCTGGCACCCCTAGTGAGGGTTATTATAGGGGGACATCTGCGGATGTCATTGCCCCAAATCTTTGTTGTCATATTTTCATGAATAAAGTATTTAAAAAAAAAAAAAAAAAAAAAAAAAAAAAAAAAAAAAAAAAAAAAAAAAAAAATAAGATTTTTTCATCAATGAATCATGCCACAAAGTGCAAATCAATAACACAAATTTTGAAATTAAAATATCTTTTTGTTTAAAAAATAACTATTGCAATTATAGCAAGAAAACCCATGATTTTATAGTCTTCTTATTCCTTTTTTCCTGCAATAGTCACAAATTTTTTGGTAAAGAAGTCCGTTCACTTTATGCATAAAATGGCCCTGTAGATATCCCAATTTATTGATCAACACTTGATTTTCTATTTGAAGTACTAAATTAAGATAGAGACTTGGTGCTTTGATATCTTAATTAAAAAGTCTTATAAAAGTCCAGGCCGAGGAGAACTGGCTTTATGAAAAAGCAATGTTCTTGAATTTTTAGATAAACAGGCATAATTGAGTCCTTTCAGTGAACAAAAATTATATGAGCGCACTCTCTGATCTAAAAATAAAACATGTCCCTTAAACCTCAGAATTAATTCTATCATTTACTAGTTGCATATTTTTGATCAGAGGTTGCGCTCTATGATAAATATTTTTAAAAAAAAATTAAAAATTGGCCATTTTTGTAGACTTTTTAAGAATATGAAGAAATTTTTGACATATAAGATAGATAAGCAGTCACCAAGGATCTCAGTGACATGTAATGCATTGTTAACTTAAACTATGTTGTTTCAGTTTTTCAGAAATTCACAGGGCCAAATAAGGCAAAAGTGAACCGTGTTCTTTAATGATTATACAAATAAAACAAGTATACCCATCCCATTTTTGTAAGGACTTTATACACTTTGTCATTTATTCAAATTACCATGTCAAACTTTAGCTTTGATTATGCAGGACAAAAAACGATTATGCAGGACAAAAAACTGTAATGGTCTATATTTAATAAAATCAGTAGAAACTGATATGAAATAAAGCATAATTTTAAATACATCTCTGAAAACAAAATACAAATTTAATTCAATATGTTTAAAAGAGAAATAAATGTAATTGATATGTGAAGGATATAGAAATAACGAACAGTATTAAATCTCGACGTCCATTAAACAATATACAAAAAAAGAGCAGAGCAAACTAGGACCTCCGAAACATAAGAGGTGGGATCAGGTGCCATGGAGGAGTGAGCCTCCCCTGCCGACCGGTCACACTCGCCGTGTGCTTGTTGTCATAATCAGGAAATAACGGAAAAAATCCGTCGTTAAATTAGTGTATAAATAATGGACTAACAATTGGTATGAAAAACATCAGTCAGCATTTCATTCAATGATGAATTTTATTTGCTGACAAGGTCATTGTATCGACCATAGAATTTACAAAATGATAACTTTAATCGAGACTGTTGATATTCTTGTTTCATCAACTTGCTTGTCAATAATTTACCTCGTTTTATAAATTGTTCATACGTAGAGCATGTTCTTGCATGTGAAATCAACTGAGATATATATACTCCGTATGCAGGTGATGTAGGTACATTGATGCATAATTATGGGAAGTTGACGATAGAAAAGTTAAATTCATCACGTTTATCATATAGCTTGGTTTTTGGATTACCATTAGTATCTTTTTCAAGTAAAAATTGCTTGTCGTACATGTAAAAGGCGACTAAATGGGGCGGTCCTTTCGATGAGACCGTATAAACGGAGGCCCCGTGTCACAGCAGGTGTGGCGCGATAAAGATCTCTCCCTGCTCAAAGGCCCTGAGTGCCATGCATAGGCCTAAATTTGTAGCCCTTCACCGGTGACGTCTCCATATCAGTGAAATATTCTGGAGAGGGACGTTAAACAGTATACAATCAATCAATCAATCAATCTCCTCCCCCAAATGAAAAACCGTTGCTACAGGCTTACAGCAAGCTGTATTTGGAGTATTGTATATCAATTTATTTTGCAAGCCTTGATACAAAAAATCTAAAACATGTGAAGACCTGTTCTTTTAAAAACCAAGAACTAGCCTTTAGTTTTTTTTCATTCATGTTGTTGAGATATCTATATATTGCAAGTTCCTCCGAAAAATCCTTTAAATGCGTGTGCCATGCCATAGGATAAGTCTTCAATTTGTTATAAAAGTATGTGTATAAGATAGACATTTGGATCCTGCAGTCAACTCTCAATAGCAACATCTGGGGTCTTCCCGTCAGACGTCTAAAGCTAGTTGAAAACGCCCAGGAACTGTGATTGGTGTAGTAGTGTCAGCAGAGCATTACCAATTTGAACCCTTTAAGATTCTCACGCATGCGTTGCCTGGCTTAAGCATAAGGAATCTGGTTAAACCTCGCTTATATATTTTCTGCGTTGTTTTTGATCTAGATAAAAATGCATAGGAAAAATTTAAACTTTACTAATCTATAGTTAATGATTTATGTGTCTTCTTTTCATTTTAGAATGTTTGCGTCTCTGTACAGGGTCCATTTCAAAATGACTATATTTCCTTTTGTTTATTTAGAGTACGTTATGTTCTGGCTGAAATCAATTCATACGTACTGTGCTGAGGATACATCTATTATTCTGGTAGCTACGCACAGTGAAAATGCTACACAAAAGGTATTTACGTACGCAAAATGCATGAGTGGAAGTGTCTTTTATTTGTCAGTTTTATTTAAAATTTGCCAAAATCAATATTTAAATTATATCTATTTATATTCAGTTTTCTGAAAATCGTTCACGGTAGCTAAATCGGTAGAGCGCTCGCTCCGTTTCGGCAGGTCGTGAGCTCGTTTGTCGTCCGCGGCCGACCTAGTAGATAAAATGGGTATCAACTGTTCCTTCGCCATGCACTCTGCAATTAGAAGTGAAAGTTGCGGGTCCTTTGGATGAAACCTTCGACCGATGCCCCGTGTCAGCGGCATGCGTTGGCACGTTAAATATCCCTCACTGCTCTATGGCCCTGAGTGCCTAGTAAAGGTAAGAATTTGAAGCCCTTCGCTGGTATATGGTGACGTTTTCATATGAGTGAAAAATTCTCGAAAGGGACGTTAAATAATATACAATCAATCAATTTTCTAAGTTCTTTAAGGAATTTCCACACTCACAATTTTATGGGTTCAAAGTACAAAAACTGCATATATTTTCATTCAATATACTTAAAACTTTCCATTTATTGCAAAAAATGTATAGGTCACCATATTATTTAAGATGCAAAACATAAATAAACAGAACTGTATGTCAACATCAAAAAATTGTACATTTTTGGTTAAAAGTATTGAGAGAAATATGTAAAAACTGGTTAATATGCATAATTCTGATGCTGAGTGATCCTAAATACTTCCTACCTAAAAGATACTCTTGAATTGTGAATTTCAGGTAAACTATTTTACAGAAAAGCAAATGCCTGAATGAAGAGACCTTAGAAGGAGTTATTGCCCTTGTAAACATTATTTAAAGATTAAATAATTGATTAAATATAGAAAATATGCATTTTTTGAATTCTTTAACTAAACAATATTTATCATTACACCTATTGTAAAGCATTCTTCCAAGAGATATTTCTCTATAAGGTACAAATTTAAACTAATTACAGTTTTTGCAAAACCTATGACATCATAGGAGTGTGGAATTACCTTAAATAAAATTATTTAAAACTTAAAGAACAAGAGGCCCATGGGTCACATCACTCACATGAGCGCTATGGCTGGGAAAAAATAAATTGGTTTATTATTGAATAGTTTATATCCAAATATAGTCCCATAAACAATCATTGCTTTGCTATTCTTGATAAAATGATTTTAAAAGAATTTTTCCTATACATGTCAATGTAAAACTTTGATTGGCTATTGTGGCCCCGCCCTAACCCTGGAGTCATGATATGAACAAAGTTGAATCTACTCTACGTAAGGATGCTTCCATATAAATATCATCAATTATGGCTTTGTTATTCTTGAAAAGAAGATTTTCAAAGAATTTTCATATATTCCTAGCGGTTCCTGAGAAGAAGTCGAAAATGTGAAAAGTTTACAACGACGATGATGACGTCAACGACGACAGACAACGGACAAACTGTGATCAGAAAAAAAAAATAATTTAATTTATGCTTCATTAGTCACAGGAGGGGATTAAATCAAAGACTTAGATTGATGATGTGAAAACAATATATCAATCATTACCAGTGAAATTGAAAAGTAATTTTTTAAAGACATGTATGGAGTTGTAAGGAAAGCGTTGGCTTAAAAGCAAATATTTGTAATTGTATATCCATCCTATGACAAATTTCTTCATTCAGATATTCTGGTCTATTTTTATCCTTGTTTTCTTTGAATAATTTTATGCAAAAAAGTAAGCGCATTCAACACTAACCCTAGATTATTTGAACGACAATGCTACCGATGGACGTTTACGAGAGGCGCTGACTTTAGCAGTTGAATAATTACCCTCACGCAAGGACTGTTTACAAAAGCTCTTTAACGATGTAATTTATGCTCAATATTTAATTCAACGGAAAAAAACCCAGACTCTTTCAAAGCACAGATATATTGTTCTTGTTTAAAATGACAACCATCGAACCTTCATATTCAGGCTTTCACATACAAGTGCCTTTAACTCCGTTGCCATGACCACTGGAAAGGTTTTCTTTTCCATTATCAGTTCCGTACCTCCGTTAATGTAAATGTTTAAACGTCCAGGTAAACAGACAACTATAAAAGTAAGTGCTTCTTGTAAAAGTCCGATAATAAAATCATGCTGTATATAACACAATAGAAGTACCGAAAAGAATAATACAATTACAGTTTCTATACAAATTAAGCCCTATATTTTTTTCTAAAACATGAAAGTGATGTAAGAAATTAAAAGTTATTCTTTCTGAATCATAGGAGTTCTCGGCAGTAAGAATGCACAAATGGTTTTTTTCGTAAATGACCTTCTTTATGCTAATTGTGACGTCATTAACTTATGCATTTTCCCGTATTTCTTATAAAGTTGCAGAAGACATCAATTTTCACTGGAATTTTCTTTCAGAAAGCACACTCTGCCACCGTCCCCCGGAAATATTTTGAGGTATGTGATTTTTCATAGCTGTTTGTACAATATATCCAAAAATTAAAGCGGGCGACGGTGGGAGACACTATTTTCTAAAGGAAAATTAGCAGAAAAACGAGTCATTTTTTAGCATTTCTGCATTTAACTTAAAAATGTACCAAATTAATGACGTCATATTCAAAGAAAGGCTCTTCATCATGCCAAATTCTTTAATGATTTGTCATTTTCATCTACTCAACTATCATTAAAACCAATTTCATAACTTTTTAAGAACAATTAATTTTTAGGGAACAATAAAGCTCAAACTGTACCGTCTTCTTACTAGGGGAGCTGTCTCAACATACAACAGTAAAATTCGGTTATAGCAAAGTTCTTGGGACCTGTGGATTTAGTTTGCTATATCTGTAATTCATAATATCCGGATTAAAAAAAGTCGTATATTATATAAAGCAAATTCACAGTATGCACGTTTTCCTTCAAAAATTTCTACCAAATATACTAGGGAAGCAATTATTACAAAACATACTTGAAATAAGTAACGATTTTTTTATAAAATGAATTTTATATACAAATACAAAGTGAAAATAAAATGTTCTAAATATAAAATCCTAGAGAATTCGTTATAAAAGATGTAAATAACATGACATTTGTAGCACAAACAGAGTCAAGATGGCGTTGAGAACTAGTTTATTACAACACGTGCAGCATCATCATGAATAACAAGGAAGATAACTCTATTATTATATTTACATATGACATCAGTATAAGAGTTACTGTTCTTAGATACAGATACTGTCACATCTCCCCTTTTAAGTTAACTGCAAAATGTTTGTTTATATTACATTTGAAATAAATTTGCATTTTATCATTATAATAAAACAGCTCTCAATATTCTTACTTTTGTGTTTAACTACAACTAACAAAACTAAACTACAAAATGAACAATAAATCTACACATCAGATTCAGAAATTTACTTTAACTGTTTGAATTAACACTCCGTCACCAGCCTGCGAGGTGCTTTGATGACCCGACCACTCGATGTGGTAACACTCGTTGTTTCATCTCCAGAATTGACAGACGGACCATTCATACGGTTAGAATTATCACAAAACGAATCACAGTGACCATTAACATACTCTTCGGTATCTACTGGTTGTTCTGTACTCAGTTCTTTCGTTTTGATAAGGTCTCGGCGGTTCCTCCTCACGGTGGTATTCCCTTGTTGTACGAAATACGATCTCGGTGTTTCTGCAGCTCTAACGATTCTTCCTGGTGTTTTGATAGACTGTCCTGGAATCCTAACACGTACTACATCTCCGTTGTCAAGTGGTTTAAGAGGTTTTGAGTTGCGGTCGTAAAGAGACTTTTGTGCATCTTTAATGACCTGGAGTTCCTCGCGAACAAGTTCTGAGTTAAATCCCATCAGTCGCAATTTGGATTTGACGGTTGGTACTAGCGTCCTTGTGGTTCGTCCAAATAGAAGCTGTGCTGGTGAAAGTTTCACTCCTGGTATTTCTGAATTCCTCAACTCCATAAGCGCAATATACGGATCCTTGTGGTCATCCTGTGCCTTCCTAAACAGGTTTTTGATGGTCTGTACAGCTCTTTCAGCCATACCATTGCTCTGTGGATATCTCGGCGAAGATGTAATATGACGGAAGTCGTATTCCTTCGAAAAGGTTTTGAATTCATGGTTTGCGAATTCCGGTCCATTGTCACTAATGAACTCTTCAGGGATTCCTAGTCGAGCAAAGTGTTGCTTCAGAATGTTGATAACGGTGGCGGCTTTCCCATCTTGTAAGCGGTTGGCTTCTATGAACTTTGAGAAGTAGTCAACGGTAACAAGTATCTTGTGTTCCCAAAAAACATAACGTCTGCTGCAACTTTCTGCCAAGGACAATTTGGGATCTCATGTGGTATCATTGGCTCCTTTTGCTGCGCATTTCTGTAGCGGTTGCAAATGTTGCACTGTTCTATCATGTCCTTCAACTGCATGATTATTCCTGGCCAAAACAATGTTGATTTAGCTCGCTGTATACATTTCTCTTGTCCCAGGTGACTGCTGTGTAGAATTTTCAACATCTGGGGTCTAAGTTGCTCTGGTGTAATGATACGATCTCCTTTCAACAATAAGCCATCAACAATGCTTATCTCATCTCTAAAGTTCCAGTATGGAGTAAGTTCACTGTCTAAATCCTTCCGGATCGTTGGCCATCCCTGTAGAACTGTGTCCTTCAGTTTCATGAGAACAGGGTCTTTTTTGGTTTCACTCTGAAATAACATCACCTTTTCCTGGCTAACAGGAATAGTCTCTATCACATGAACTTCGTACTGTTCCTCGTGCTTCTCAGCTGGATCTGATCCTGTCGATCTTGACAATGTATCCGCAATGTAGAGTTCCTTGCCAGCCTTGTATTTCACCACTAAGTCATGTTGCTGAACTTTCAACATCATACGTTGAAGTCGTGGAGGTGCACTCGACAATGGTTTTTTAAACAGGCTCTCTAGTGGTTTGTGGTCTGTTTCCACTAAAACTGCTTTACCATACACATACTCGTTGAATTTCTGTAGTCCATACACGATTCCAAGCATCTCTTTTTCGATTTGTGCATAGTTTCTCTCCGCTGTATTCAGGGCTCTCGATGCATAAGCTACAGATTGCTCCTTCTGCATGATGCACGCACCAAGTCCATATGACGAGGCATCGACGGAAAGTTTGACATCCTCATTAACGTCGAAATATTTCAATGTCGGCGTTGACGTTATTGCTCCCTTTAGATCATTAAAGGCTTTTTCTTGTTCGTCACTCCAGTGCCATGCGACGTCGGTTTCTAGCAACTGTCTGAGTGATTGATTCCTGGTTGACAAGTTTGGAATAAACTTTCCTATGTAATTGATCATCCCCATGAATCGCTGTAGTTCCTTCTTGTTTTCCGGTGCTGGAATTGCTAGAATTGCTTTGATTTTTTCACCACTGGGCTTCACACCATTTGAACTGAAAACATGTCCTACATACTCAACTTCTGATTTGTTTACTTTGCACTTGTCTTTGTTGAAACGTAATCCAACATCCTCAGCTCTCTTCAGTATTTGACTTAGCTTTTCTAATTGTTCCTGTTCACTATCTGCCCATATCAAAATGTCATCTGCAATCACTTCACAAGGCTGATTTTCAAATACATGAGACATGGCCCTCTGAAACACTTCCGGCGCTGACGATATTCCAAACGGAAGTCTCTCGAACTTAAATCTTCCAAATGGCGTATTGAATGTTGTAAGCCACGAACTCTCCTCGGTCAGCTGTATTTGATAGAATCCTGAAGCGGCATCCAGAGTTGTGAAATGCTTCGCATGCTTAAGGTTAGCAGCCACTTCTTCGACAGTCTTAAGTGGATAGTGTTCCCTTAAAATAGCCTTATTCAGTTCTCGCAGATCCAAACAAATCCTGACTTTTCCATTTGGTTTCTTGACGACTACAATAGGGCTGACCCACTGCGTTGGGGTTTCCACTTTCGAGATTATCTTCATAGATTCCATCCTCTGTAGTTCTTCTAAAACTTTGTCCTTCAAAGTATGTGGTATTCTCCGAGGTGGTGCAACTACTGGTGGTATGCTGGAATCAACCTTGATGTCATATTTTCCTGGAAGACATCCAATTCCATGAAATAGATGATCATATTCTTTCAACAGTCTTTCTGCACTTTTGGTACTTTGATTCTTCTTCACTGTATAGACACGATTCACTAAGTTCAAGTCAATGCTGGACTTGAGTCCAAGAACAGGTTGGACGTCATCATCAACAATCTGTATTTCTAGAAGAAAATACTGGTCCTTGTGTCTCACTGACGTGCGTACTTTTCCACAGGCTTTAACGGCATGTCCAGAGTAGGAAACTAATTTACTGTTGCTACGCATTAACTGTTTAGTGTCAATGTTGGCATACTTGCACGCTTTTAAACTCATGACGTTGCACTGGGCTCCAGTGTCAATTTTAAAGTTAATAGGTTTTGCATCATTGACTAGTAGCTTCATTGTCCAATCATCATCCTTGTGTGTGTCAATAGAATGCATGAAAAAGTCATCATCTGAGTCTTCACGGCTCTCTTCAATATGATGAACTTTTGCTTTTCTTGGGTTCTGTGTTTCACAGGATGTGTCCGCATCTTAGACTTGCACATGACTGCGAAATGGTTCTTCTGATTACACTTATTACATGATTTTCCATAAGCTGGACAATGATCTGGCCCCTTAGGATGATCTAATCCACAGTATTTACACTGACCTTTGTGTTGGGGTTGCGCATCCTTCTGTTTGTACCTCTGCTTCTTGTCTCTCACTGCGTGAACGTTTTTCTCGTCTCCCATTTCTCGGAGCTGCGATTCCGACACTTCCGCTGCCCTACAAATGTCTATGGCACTCTGCAGTGTGAGTTCTCGTTCTCGTAACAATCTGGCACGCACAGTATCACTTCGAATTCCACAAACGATTCGATCTCTTATTAAAGAATCTCTCAGTTCACCAAATTCACATACACTTGCCTTTTGTTTGAGCTCAGTCACAAATGCGTCGACCGGTTCTCCCTCCTTCTGAGATCTTGTGTTAAAACTGTGCCTCTCGTAGGTTACATTTTTCCTAGGATTGCAATATTCCTTAAATTTCTTTTTGATATCTGCTACCTTAGTCTTATCGTCGTTTTCCGTCCACGTGAACGTGTTGTAGACATCAATGGCGTCCGGTCCTAATACGTGGAGTAGGGTCATCCCCTGGACTTTGTCTCCTTTGCTTGCGACACCGCTCGCTACAGCGTAAACATCGTACTGCTGTTCGAATCTTCCCCAGTTCTCCGCTAAGTTTTCAGTAAGGTTAAGTCCGGGTGGCGGCGGTAACCGATCCATTTTTCAGATTTTTTTTCTTCTGACACCATGTAGCACAAACAGAGTCAAGATGGCGTTGAGAACTAGTTTATTACAACACGTGCAGCATCATCATGAATAACAAGGAAGATAACTCTATTATTACATTTACATATGACATCAGTATAAGAGTTACTGTTCTTAGATACAGATACTGTCACAACATTCACTGCCTTAAGGATTCAAAATCAGTTCGTTATATCCGTAATTTCATAAAACCAGAGTTCGTTATATCCGTAAAATTTTACAAACAATTGTTTAGAATTGTGCCGGGGACACCGAAAAACGTAGTAAGGGTTATATTCGTGAAATTGCTATATCTGCGTTCGTTCTAAACGAGTTTTAATGTTGTGTCTTTGTTTAAAACATATATTTATATTTTGTATTGAAAATAAATGTTTTGTTTCTGTAGGATAAAAGCGCATTTTATGGACGGCTATTGGATTTGATACCAACAGATTCAAATCTTAAGAAACATTTAAATCATGAAAGGTGTTTCTTTGTCGGTTTTCCTCGTGAAAAAGGTGGAGAACTTGAATCGTTATCTGAATTAGAAAAATGCATTGCTTCTATTGCCAAAAATAGAAAATGGAAAGAAAAAATTCCAAAAGAATGGTCATTAATTGAACTGGCTTTAATTACAAATCGAGATGTGGAAAAAATTGTTTTAACCGGAAATCTCACAGAGAATTACTTGACAGCTGAGGAAGCAGAGAATGCTTTAAGTTTCTTCCATGATATTGGATTGATTCTTCATTTTAAGGAGGATAATCTTTCAGATACAATAATTGCTGACGTGCAATGGTTTGTTGATAAATTCAAATATATAATATCAGACAAGAACCATGTCCGAGACTTAGCAGAAACTGGTAGAGATTGGCAAAACTTCAACCAGACTGGATACCTTAAGGACAGTTTTTTGGATCGAATTTGGGAAAGTTTGAATACGCTGCCTGAGGAAAAACAGATAATTTTGCAATACATGCAAAGACTAGGATTACTCGCGATGGGAAGAGTGAAACACTACGTCCCATGTATGAACAAAAGAAACTTTGACAACACGAAAGAAGAGTTCTTACGGGGAATGGAAACAAAATCTTCAGTTTTGGTATTTCATTTCCAATTTTTACCGTTCTTCTTCTACTGTCGATTGATAGTTGCCTGTATTGTGCAAACAGAGTGGAAAGTGATGGAAGATGAGGGCATCCCGTGCTTGTATAAAAACATAGCACTTTTTAGTTACAAAGACTACATAATTGCATTGGCTGTAACACCAACTGCAATTCAAGTCCAGATTTTTAGAGCACAAAACTCACCTATTGATGCTCGTATCCAGATACAAATTAGAAAGACTCTTGAGAAGAGACTTCGATACTTAACAAGCACATTTCACAAAAAAGTTGCATACAGGGTTGCATTCCAGTGTTCAAATGAAAATGTGCTTTGCGATAATGAAGGGTGCTACGTATATGAAAAAGAAATATCTAAGAAAGGTCAAATATTATGTCCAAGGCATGGATTTACAGGAATTCATATAATAAACGAAGATGCTTTGGTAAAATTCTGGAAAAAGGTGAGTTTCTGAATCTAATGAAACGTTATCAGATCATTTATCTTCTACATAGTTTATACATCTCAAGCTATTTAAGGAATGTTCTTTTTTAGCGATCATGTTTTGGCATTGATGTTTAATTACAATTGAAATTTGATTTCCTTACATTTGTCAAGTGGAAGATTCATTTTCATTATAGGGAACGCCACCTCTTTCATGTACTAAATCAGGGAAAGGTAAACACTCATTTAATTTTTCTCGTATATACATATCTCGTACATACAGCTTATAAAATATTATCATATTCATGCAATACTTAAATGTAACCCGTTTAAATGGATTTGTTATGACGACAGTTCCAATGACAAACAAGGACAAGCTTCGAAAGCTTGTGACGTTAGGAAGGGATGCCATGCAGGTGTACTTTGATTCCATATTTCCATCAGATGATTTACAAATATGTCTTAAGGATAACAAGGATTTCCTTTGTAATGGTCCTTTTCGATTAACGGCTACTGAAGTTGGCGTTGTTTATCAAGGTATGTTTTTGACTGAGATATACTTTTTTAGAAGACTTATCGTAAAATAAATGACAAAAGTATCATCAATTTTTGAAACAATCAAAACTCCTCTTCCTGTTACACACAGCCTCCGGGTCAGCCGTAGAGTCCTCTTCCTTTGATGTCCCAATCATGTACAAATTATTAAGAAATTTCGGAAGCAACGTACCTCCGCCCACTAAAGGCTGGGGAAAAGAGCCAATTATCGGACAGAAAACTCAGGGTGACGACATTGAGAGAATCCGCAAGTACAGGAATCAGTTTTATCATAATCATTTCAATGAACAAAACATGGATGACGACGATTTTGTGTTATATAGTAAAGAACTGACACAGGTAAGAGCCAAGGCTATTTATATTTATAAAATTGGGTAATTTATTTTCTATCTTTGAAATAATACTTTTGATTTAATAACTTTAACACAGGATTTTCATGTATACTGCATACATATACTCTTTTATTTATTCTGTAATAATATTTTTTTCATTCATGTTTGCTCCATCCAAATTTATCAATATCTTTAAAATGCTGATTTAGTTCTCATCTGGAATTATACCTTTTGTTAAAATAAATTTGGAATAAAACAATATTTTCAATTACTGAATTACTGAATTACTAATTTTACTGAACATTCTGCTTAAATATTTCAACTTATCTCATAAAGAGACAAACGCAAGGAGGAACTAATTTTAATGCGACACGCTATTTTATTTTCAGGCAATACTGAGACTTACAAAAGGCTCTTTTAAAAGTAGAATTTACACCATTGGTCAATAGATTACGTACAGTGGTTAGATTTTTTAACATTGAAAGGTTAACTCTCCTTTATCTAAGATGAAAAATCTAAGATATGCCTTTCCTAAATTACCCGAAGTTTTGCATTATGCTCTGTTATACGCATGTGAGTTAAGGCTAAACATAGATGTTGTTTCAATGCACATGAGCTAATAAACTTGCATAAATTGTATATTTTTTGTAGAGAGAAAGTGATTGTAAATTGATGTTCTTATACCTACTTAATACCCACAGTGTATAAATTTAAGTGTGTACATTCTTTCCAATTCAAAGTTATAAAACACATCAACAAATTAGCGTCGGCAAAAGGGCATCTCCTATTCAAAATAAATAATGTATAATATTAAGAAGAACATTCTTTATTCTAGTAAACATCTTCCCCAAGTCCTATGCACTTTCTTGATTGATAGAAATATCAGGAAACTTACTCTATACTGTGAATTTTTTATCCTTTTATACTTAAAACTGTATGAATAGTAACAGAACAATGGCAGTCTCGTCATTTGTGCAGAAATATCCTTAATCCTTGGAGTATCCTGCGTCTTTTTATACCTTTTGTCTGTAAGACAAAGTCCATTACGCCCCTTTGTCGAACCAATTTTGTTGATGTTTCTGATAAACCTGTGTAGTAAAGGTCGATGACATGATAATATGACGTCATAATGTGTTCTGACTATCGTTGGTACCAAGAATTTTTTAGAAATCAAGAATAAATATTTTCTGTGTAGTACGTAGTAAAATTATGGGTTTTAGATATTTATCTTGCATAGAAACCTCCATACGTAGCCTTCACCCTCCTGTGCTATGATTTTTTTAATTTAAAAAAGCCTTTGTTTAAAACAAATTACCCCATATTTATATATTAAGAGATATGATACAGTGTCGATTCGAAGGCAAAGAATCAACAATACAGAAAGAAAAAAAAGACTTTGAGAGACTATTAGCAGATACTACGAGACTAACCTCTTATGCTATCTTTATTGCTCTTATTTGGTTTCGCATTTAATTTGATTTTATTTTTTTTATGATAAAATGTTGATAATTTCTTTGATGTGATTGTCAAGAATGAAAATGAATAAGTATTTGTTATTTATTAACATATTAATGATGAAAATAAATTACGATTGATATTCAAGATTTCTCCCCTTGAATATCTATCTGAATTGCATACAGTATCAATCAATATTACTAACAAAAAAAATGGAATACAATTAAATGTTGGTTTTACTTTTGAGAGTGAGTAGCCTATTGGGACATGATTAATTAAAATGGCATAGAAAAATGGTTTGCATGATTTTTAAAAACCAAAAAATAGCATTTGCATGTATGAGTCTATTTAGTTTTGATTTAACCATAATCTAAGAATTTGATTTGCATTTACAAAACTTCATTCTTCAACATGAGCTGCCATACGGGCGTTTAAAAACAAATCTTGCTACTCCACTAGTTTAACATTTACTGAAGTTAATAACCCCTATAACTCACAATTGCTGAATTCTATTCAAACAAAACTATGATAACTGAAGTAAAAAAAAAATCACAATGGCTCTTTCAAATTACAATGAGTGAAAAATTCTCAAGAGGGACGTTAAACAGTATACAATCAATCAATCAAATGACATTTCAATACATGTATTTTTACTTATATAGAAATTAAACGAGATGTTAGACTTGTGATATGGTAACAAAGAAAAGGGCTTCCAACAGGCACGTAATGTATCTCAAATTACATGGGTCTTTGCGATTTATAAAGCGTAAACTGCCCCAATAATTATTGAATTCTACTCAAGCAAAAATATTTTAACGTAAGTAAAAAAAAACACAATGTCTCTTTGAAATGACATTTCAGTAATTTTGTTAAACTAAAAACCAACCGACATGTAAGACTTGAGACAGGGTTACAAAAAATGGACTTCTATCAGGCACGTACTGTATCTCAAATCACATGGGTCTTTAATTAAGTCTTAAATAGTTTGTCACTTTTTGGTAAATGTGGCATCATATACTCTCAGGTTGTGCAGGCATAAGTCTGATTATTTTAGTCGTGATTATCAAAAGCTAGTTTTATCACCATGATCCTCCTTGAGTTTATATCAAACGTAATTTAATTTGAACAATTTTATTAATTTTTAAAAGCTGTGCAAGTGAATAATATTCGTTTTGTTTTATTCGATACATATTGCCTCAAGCTTTCCATGACCGGGAAACGTACAGAGTCAATGGTGACATGTTTTGTTCGTAACTTTTTTTTACTTTTTTTTTCAGTGTATGGTTATAGCAAATTTTGTCACGGGGTTATAATTACTTCATAACTGTTACACTTCCAACGCTTTTTATCGTATCACATCCTTCCTTCATCCTTCATATAAATATTTATGAATAAAAAGACCAGTGTTATGTTTTGATCAAACCAAATTCAATTTCAATCTAGATGGCCACAATGTAATTTACTTCTGTTAGAAAGTAATTTATATTTATTGGATTTAAGAAATTCAACCATGAGAAGCAATGAATAATGTTTTATTTAACTGCATTATTACATTATTTTATAGAGGTAGAAAGGAATGATTTTTATAATGTGTAGCATGACAAACCATATTCATTTCTTTACAAAGGGCTATTTTTTCACACTTTGCAACAATTTCCGTTTTCTCATTTTAAATACGGCCTATCAAATAATGATTAAAATATAGTATCAACTCAATTAGTCTGCGATAAATTCTTGAAAACATGAAAAGAAGGTAACATTTAGTCAAGGTTTGAACATATTTTAGAATCTTTAAAAAGTTTTAGAAATTTCCATAAAAAAAATCCTGCGCATCCGCATTGACATTTTGATTGATATAAACTTCCCATTTATTTGTATTTTTACGCTGAAAACACGGAAAAATTGATGAAGTTATAAAAAAAATCCTTTCTTTTGCATGCAAAACGTGAATGATTTAATGGTTCCTTTTTGAAATTTTTATTTAAAAAAAGGGGGCACTGCGCAGCACTGTTAAGGCTTGAATAAGGGGGCGGGGCCTAATTTATACGGGAAAAGTATACTATGACGTCACACAAAATTATGACATTTATGTAGTTCTCATAATACGTGGAAATGAGATAATTTGCAACTATTAACAGTATTAGCATAATTATCAACATTATAACTTATCAATGCATTCAAAAAAGTTGCTAGTTCAATCCCATGTAGCTGGTTAAAAACTAAGTACTCATCGCGATGAACTTGTAAACATTGTCGTGTTTTATGCACAGGTTACGTATATTTTACATCGAGATGACTCATAAAATGGTACTTTCGAAAGGGCATACACTGCATAGATCTGAACCATTTTTTTAATATAGATAAAGATTATATATTCCTTAACTTGAAAAGTGCTGCTGTTTTCTTTAAATCGAGGCTGTGATTTTATAAGTACACAAAATATTTGGTAAAATTCTAACATATTTCGACATTGGTCTATTTACTTCAACATTTTACATGTTTGAGTATTAAAACGCGAATTATATTCAAAGCAGCAGCACTTTTCAGAAAGTACAAAGTATACAGAAACAATTAATAGCTTCAATTTTTAATTTCAATTAGGGTATGCCCTTACAATATTGAAATTTGTTATTGACCTATATTCTGTTTACCTTTACTATGCGTTCATCACGTGAATGTCCATCGATGGGACCAAGCTAGATACACTACAGAGTATGTTATACTATGCTATTTACAAAAGTATGTAAAATCTATGATAATAGAATAAATGAATAGAAATAAATTCATGTTTAAAAACAATTCCCGTTTTTGCACTTTTATTTTCCATTGATTTCTCATAGTAAGCCTTAACAGTGCTGCGTGCAGAACTGAACAAAACTTTTTATTGCAATGCCATCAAATATTGGAATGACTTGCCTCTTTTTATTAAGAATTTAAAATGTAAAAACTTTTAAGAACAGTGTAAAAAAGCATCTAATGGAGGACTTTAAAAGCTGTGAAGAGAATTCATTTATTTATATTTGATTTTTAACATCTATGAATGTATTATTTTATTTTAAATGCTTTGTGTTATTTATTTTCAAATTTGATACAGGGTTTTTTAATACCTGTCCTATCTGAATGAGGTGCCTTGATTTGATGTATCTGCCAAAATCTTGTCTACACCCTCGTACTTAATTTTGTTGTATAGTAAGTTTTTTTGTTTTATTTATTCACTTATTTATTCATAAAAAGGACCCTATTGGAAGTAAGCAATTTTGCTTTCATGGGTTATCCTTAGGTTTATTGATTAATGTCATGATATCACAATGATTATAATGCATATATTTTTATTCATAAAATTTATAAATGTCAAAAACTGCTTTATATTTTAAACATTCGGAAAAGGACACCTGTATTTGGAATTTTTATTTATTTTTGAAATTTTATCACTGTTATTAGGTTTTTTTTTTCCTTTTATGGATTAATTATATTTGTACCACCCTGTATCATTCATTGATTTTATTACCTGAATAAATCTTTTACTACTACTAACAGGTTCCGTAACATATATGGAACAGTGTAAAGCGTTGTCGTTTGAAGATGCAACAAATACTCTTAAAAAAGAACATTCCACAAATTGAACCAATGTCTGGTTTTTTTTAGGGACACATATTCATCAAGAAAATTATCGATATTTCCAAATCCTTGAGATCAAAAATTAAATTAAAATTTCTCATTCAGTAAATTATTCATTGCAATTTTATCTCTTTTAATTTTAAGAAAACACGGTACTTCATTGATATTTCTTACCTGATAAATTCAATAAAAATAGTACAATCTTCAAAATGCCCATTCTTATATTAATTATCTTATTAAATAAGACCTTTTTACATGATTTTGAAAGTATAGAAAGTACTTTATCCCAATCGAGAATTTTTCACTCATACGGAGACGTCACCGAATGCTAGTGAAATGTCTTAAATGTAGCCCTATACAACAAAACTCATTTAGTGCGAACACGGATATTGTGAATTTACAGATGTAGCGAACTCATCTTGGATCCCCAGCTATATTAATTTAATGGATTTCTTATACGGTTAAAACGAATTCCGGAATAAGCTATGTAATTTCATATGTCCCTGTGACTTAGTTATAACCGAGTTTTGCTGTACTCGACTCTCAGGGCCATTGAACAGTGGGGGTTCTTTATCATGCCAACGCCTAGCTGCCATGACACGATATCTAAGTTTTAAGTTTAGTGACTTTCACTTTTACTGTTGAGCGCTTAGGTGACGAATGACAGTAACTGCCTATGTTTATGTCTTATGTTTGACGCAGTGCCACGAAATGGAATCGAACCCTGTCTGCAGATCACAAAGCGAACGCTCTCTCACAAGCTGCCGTGGCCGTTTTTTCTGATCGCTGACTTTTTTGTGTTAAATGTTTTAACAGTGCACAATAACATAACATTGTCAATATTCTGAAATTTTATATAAATTTTAACACAAAATAAAGACTGCTAAAATTCATTTTCCCGATACATATTTTTTTTGAGTTTTGATAAATTTCTAGACGTTCAATGTAGATAACATTCAGCTGATGTGGAAAACTCTCGTGGCCTGTAGCTTCCTGATCAGAAACGTCCTGGTGCTAGTAACCTTTAATTGGTGATGACCTTGCACTTGACCCAAAATGACACCTCCCCAAGCGGAAGGGACCGTTGTTTCATTGTCTTGAGCTGATGCTCCAAATTGATTTTCTTCCTCGCCATTATTACTTGAATTCTTTTGTATATCCTCGATATCTGTGTCCTTTTCTGACCTTCCTAGCTTGTACAATGTATAGCAGCATACGAAGATCTTAAAAAAATGAAAATACAAAATTTTTTTGTTGTTTCAAAAAATTATCTTTTTAAACAAGGAGTTGCATATATTTAGGCATTTAAGGATAATATTTAAATGATATATCACTCATTTTTTTTAGGACAACTATTTTCATTATGCTTTTTGTAATTTAGAATTTGAAGTGCAAGTTTTAATCAAATTAAAAGAAAATTAAATTTAAAAAATACATAAAATTCTCAGTATATTTTAGAACATATTTGCTCTTCCAATTACGCATGTGCATCAATAAATATTGGATTTTTATTTCATAGTAAGTTTTATATTCTAGTATACCTCAAGGACGACATAGCATGATGCTGCCAGAGAAAGATGAAAACCCCAGCTCTTTTCGTGGTTTTTATAGTTTGCAACAACAAGCATACATCCAGAAAAACTAATGATTCCTTTGAAATGAAAGACAATTCAATTGATAATAAAAAATTATATATCAATAAATAAAAAATATATAAATTACGGAAAGTATACACCAAAATTAAAATGTAAGTTTACAATGAAATATAAGACCAAAAAGACCATTCCCAAGCTCAAAAATTAATAAAACCATGATGACTTCAAAACATCCGATGTGGAATCATGAACCATAGAGAATTGATAATTCCTTTCACACCCTTGATACCGACTGCGTGCTCCCAGTGGGGGATTTTTACCCCCAAAATTTAATGTAGTCTTAGAATAGGATGAAGAACGTCTGACAGCATATGACTTAATTATAAATTGTATTTGCTGTCAAGTTCATTGTAGCGACAATTCAATTTACGAAATAATGATACTGGATGAATCTGTTTCATCAATTTGTTTAACAATAATTTACATTTTTTAGAAATTCAAATGCGTAGAAGATGTTCAATCCTGCGTATCGTTTAAGGTGAGAAATATTAACAGAGAATGCGGGTGATAAAGATACATTGCTTTCCAATAAGGGAAGTAGACGATTGAAAAAAAGTACAGGTCATCGCAATTCTCATAAAGCTTGGTTGTTATATTACCATAACGACTTTTTCCTAAGAACAATATCTAAATATAAAACTCATATGTCAGACTCAGTGGTATCTTTTATCTCAAGCACGTCTGAATACCACCATTAAAATGAAATAACCATTTTGGATTAACTATGCGTCGTCGATATTATTATGAATTATCTAAATATCAAAATAAAGGTCACAGTGTCAAATGTTTTCCTCTTTTCAAGAGCAATTCAGAAATAATTTTATTGTTTTTTGCTGTTCCAGTATTGTTTTATGTTTTAAAAAATGTATTTACAGTGAAAGCTTTTGTGCTGTTTTGGAAAGCGTTCAGATTTACTTCTAACCTTGAGAACTTAAAAGGCATCGATTAAAGCAAACAGATCGGATTAGAATACAAATTTGTTTGGAAAAAATTCATTTTCTTATTAGGACATATATATGTTGAACGAAAGTATATGAAATTATACCTGAAAGCGGGTAAAGACAAATAAAACACAATCCAAATTTATGACTACAACCCACGCTATTTTGTTGATCGTCTTTATTGCAGCATAAAGTATACAAGAGAACAATTGTTGAAAGGGTAATGATGATTAAAGCTGTCGTCTGGCATCCCAAAACTGTTGGACCGAGTCCTGGAAAAAAATTCTCATGATTTTAATGAATAACAATATTGGATATAACATGTGCATGCATTTATTTGGCACTGTTTAAAATATATTTTTGAGAACTTTATTTTTTTACAATCTGTAATTCTGATAATGTAATATAAAATTTACAAAATGAAGACGCCAAAGGAAGTTAATTTCACTATGTGATAATAATCAAATCGCTCAGTAATATAAGTGTTCCAATGAAGATTTAAATCACCGGGGAAAATACGTGCCAAACTTTCCTAAAAATATTAAGGAGGCTCATTACACAACTTTTTGATGACGTACTACACAAAAAAATAAACCTACATTGTGTCGACCGTTTTCTTCTTGGGACGAATTGTACAGATATCCCTATAATATGACCCTGTCCATTAAAAAGCTTTAAAAATAGATATTAAAAACAGTGAAAACAAAGTAACGGATTCATTATGCATAAACTTAGAAAATTGCAGAAACAAAAGAAAATAACGGTTAAATCTTCGACAAAAAAGTAATGGGCAATTCATAGCGATGTATGCAGTGAGCTATATCAAACACTGTCATATTTGTATAGGGGAAATTCGATTTAAAATCTATAACTCTGTTGTAAAAAAGTTATTTACTTGCACTATTTACTGTTTTTATTTTAATTTATATATTTGCTTTATTGATTGAAAGATATACTCTGGCTATTTAAGCTTTGTTCTGATATGAAATGTTCAAATGTTCCTAAGTGTTTTGGGTCTGGGGTAAATAGGAAAGATAACGATTGAAAGTGGACTTTTTATACCTAATATTTTTTTAATTGAATTTTTCTTCTCGTTTAAACATTCTTCATTCAATTTATCACATATAATTTAGGAACATAAATTCCTTGTATTTTCAGAACTCATTTTCTTAATGTTATATGCATAGATTAAAAAGATAATGACATTAATTGTTTTTTGGAGAATTTTATTTTGGTAATAATATTATAATTATGTTTTATGAGGTATTTTCATCTTGTGTACTTGTCTTTGGATGATGCCCATTATATGACACTGACAGTTCTAAAATTCTGTTAATAAAAAAACTTGAAAAAAAAAATCACTAAAATTAAACAAAAACTAAAGAAAAAAGCTAAAAAAAATATTTATGACATCAATACCCCATCTGGATATTTGACATCTACATTACAAAAGGCGCTGCATTGAAAACTAAAATAAACTGTGAATGTAATGAGCCACCTTAATGAAACAAAGTTGTTTGAGGTAGAAAAGCACTTCATTTTAATTGTATTGCCGATAAGGTGAATTCTTAAATCAAACAAAAAAGATACAACAAAGCTAAAACATTACGAGGCCTAGGACTTCAATGGTTAACGAAGTTGCATGAAGAAGGATATGGAAATAACGGACAGTATTCAATAATACATAAATACTAGAAAAGAATTCAAATAATGGCAACCAGCTTTCTTCTGAGCATGGAAAACATATGATAAGGATTAATAAAGATGAATAAAGTGAATTTAAATGTTACAAGGAAGACATTTTATCATTTAAAGGGCTTTTGTGTTTCAAAAATTATACCTTTAATACTTTCATCACAATTTACGGTGTACAGGATTCCCCTGAAGCAGTCTGATGTTGAATTATGTTTGATCCAATATGGCAAGAAAAACCCAGCTGTCTGTAAAACCAAACCTGGCAGCAGCAGGCAACTGAGACACCAAACCGATGCAGCAGAAGCAGATCGCATGTTATATGCAGGGATTGAACAAGGATGGTTATCGGTGTGGTGTGGGGTATTTCTGATTTTTGTTTTGTTTGAATTACAAAGAAATTGACGTGTAATTCCATTTTGTAGATTTAATAGTGCGTAAATAGTTGAATTTTAATCTCGATTAGTCTTCCGCCTTTTTATTCCATTATTCATACGTGAAAACCAAATTCTTATTTCCCCCTTTGATGAACACAAGACGAAAGACTACAGTGTACCTTTAAGCAATCGCTTAATGGTAGCTTAATGGTGACTTAATGGTGGCTTAAAAAGTTAATTCCTTTAAGCCACCATTAAGTCACCATTAAGCTAGACTTACAGGTGCTTAATGTCCAAACTTCATTAAGCTACCATTAAGCCACTATTAAGCTGAGCTTAATGGTGACTTAATGGTCAACCCTCATTAAACTTTTACGCATCTAATATAGAATCTTTGAACTAGCTTTTAGTTATTTTAATATCATTTACACAAAATCTATTCCATCTCATAATTCTGTCTCGATCATAATTTCTACGAGTTTTTTGTCAATATGCATAAACGTGATCACTGGGAACGAAGTAAGCTAATAGCTACAGGGGCTTGCTCGAGCTGTCTAATTTTTTCTTAAAATCATTTACAGTGATAATAAAACAAGACATCATGTATCAGAACTGTATATTATTTTTATTTTTTAAATTAACCATTATTACATGCGTTGTTTTTATTTTTAGTGTATATGATTTTTAAAATCAAATAAATATTACACACCGTGAGCAAGTCCTTGTGAAATATCTTAAATGTACAATACCAAAAATCAATTTGTTTTTAGAATTATCATTCTATATTCCGAACACAAAATTTATATTTCTTTATTAAAATGGTAATTTTATTTCATATGTCAAAAGAAACATTCCACTACAGTATTCACAGGAATATAACTATGATCTCGTGAAAAAAATCCTTTGTCCTTTTTTTTTTTTTGGGGGGGGGGGGGGGGCTACTGGTATACAAATGTTTAGTTTTCAAAAATTGACTTTTACCATGAAAAACTTTTTAATGGCTTTTACATCATGAATAATTTTATTAATTCATTATTTTTTTTAATAATGCAGCGGTAAGTTTCTGTCAAAATCTAGTCGGTCTTCAATGATTGTTATTTCAAAATCGATTTTCAGAGGAACGGCTGATCAGATTAAACATGACATCCGACCAGATGTATACACATTAAGAAACGGGGTAGGATTAACAGATAATCCGTGTACAGTAAACCGGCTGGTCAGACAATAGACCTTAAGGGGTCCCGACCCTCTGCTATAAATTTCACTTTAGAAAATTTAAAATTTGTAGTATTGATTTTCATAAACAACAATAACATTAGAGCAACATGGAAAATAGTTTGAAGTATGAAGCGCTGCTTATTTTCTCAGAAATAATATTTATGACAGATCATGATATGAAGAAATCGAACACAGAGAACAGAAAGATTAACGATATACTATCACCACATTAAATTTAATAAGATAAGATAAGATAAGATATTCTTTATTTCCTCCAAATTAATGGAGAGTTTGTATGAATTAACAGATTATTAACTAATTAACAACAAAAATTGCGAAAAAAAAACATATATATATATGTACAATTTTCTGCTAGGACATTACAGGTTTCGACAGTCTATAGCAAACAGACTTTTGTTTTTATAAACTGTTGAGGCAACTATTATCATTATGCATTTCCATTTTATGAATGATATGTTTTCAAAGCATGTGCCTTGAACACAACCCATTAAAGATAAAAACTGTAGTTCAGGATCTTGATCCTTAAACAAAACATACTCATTTACATCAACTATCTCTAAAATGTCTTCAAACATATTTTCTCTGTCGTCTAGTAGTGTAAAGCAACTTAACATCAAGTGCATATTATAGTTATTTGTTACCTTATTACAAAATTGACAAAATTTACAAACAATTTTCATCGATGAAACCTGAATAAAAAAATTGATTAATAATCTTTTTGAGGGATCCTCTCTAGCAATCTGCCACACTTTATTTGGGTTCAACATAGTATGTATTTTACTGAAAAAAGACATATCAGGATTTACAGACAGAGCAGCACGCCATTGGTTTTCCTCTGCTGTCCATATTGTTTTGATAATCATTCTTGAAAATTCTTTTTTACTGTATATAATGCTACAATTGTTTTCAAACATATCTAAGAGATTGTATTTGCTAGCCGTTTGTAACATGTTTTTGGTTGCAAAATTTTTTTCAGATACATGAATATCAGAAATAAACTTATAGATCTGATAATGTACAGAGTTTTGTTCTGACCTATGGAGTCTACCAAGGAAAAGTAGGCGACATTTATCAATGTAGCCCTGTATGGTCCACAGTCCAATATTCGATATGCTTGAAAGTGATGGAGAAAACTTTGAGAATCCTTGAATAATCCTGGCGAAGTGTCTTTGAACATATTCAAGTTGTTGCATGTCTGTCAGTGGTAATAACGGCCATATCTCGCAAGAGTAGAGGGCAGACGGTAGCACGACCCGTTTCCATATTTTTGCGGACACAACGGGATGAATGTCAGAGTTATTAACACCAATAGAATATAAAGAGTGGATTTTTGATCTCGCAGTTTTACACACTCGTTCTGTAAGTTTGTCACTTTTCATATTTGCCTGGAGAAGACAACCAGCATACACTGTACTTTCAGACGGAGGTATTTCAATACCAAAAAGCGTAGCGCTACAAGATATGTAACATTTTTTGGTTTTTCTAAATACGATAAAAACACTTTTACTTGGATTATAATGGAGTCTCCAGGTAAATGCATAACAATAACATTAGAGCAACATGGAAAATAGTTTGAAGTATGAAGCGCTGCTTATTTTCTCAGAAATAATATTTATGACAGATCATGATATGAAGAAATCGAACACAGAGAACAGAAAGATTAACGATATACTATCACCACATTAAATTTAATAAGATAAGATAAGATAAGATATTCTACATTTCCTCCAAATTAATGGAGAGTTTGTATGAATTAACAGATAATTAACTAATTAACAACAAAAATTGCGAAAAAAAAAACATATATATATATGTACAATTTTCTGCTAGGACATTACAGGTTTCGACAGTCTATAGCAAACAGACTTTTGTTTTTATAAACTGTTGAGGCAACTATTATCATTATGCATTTCCATTTTATGAATGATATGTTTTCAAAGCATGTGCCTTGAACACAACCCATTAAAGATAAAAACTGTAGTTCAGGATCTTGATCCTCAAACATGCATCTGTGAGGAAGAGTTATCTTTCTTCTAAATATTTTTCATGTGAAAAAAAAAATCAAACTAATAAATTTTCTGTATTAAGTACCTGAAACATTTAACCATTTTTAAAATTGTCCTTAAAAAGATGTAATTTATCAGGCTTTTAATGTTGTTTTTAAATGTTTTTTTGTTAAATATAATAAAACAATTTCTGTGAAATTGGCAAAAGAAATAGAAAGTATTGTTCCCATCATATGTAAGATTTCATCGAATTGACTACTCAGTGGTCGCAGTTAGGAAACTCTTATTAAGAAAACTGTGATTATATTCATAGTTTGTACACTGAAAGTTATTTCTCTTATCAGAGGGTCGCTGCCCCTTAATTAGGTGTCCCCCGTCCCCGGTTAACTAACAGAAAACTATACATACACAAAGTTCACTGACAGATTTTAATGATCAATTATTTTAAAAAAAAATTAAATTAAACGCAAGCATATAACAAATCAAAAATTATGATTCATCGTAAAAAGTCAATTATTTTGATACCCATTATGATACAAAAAGAATTGAAACTGAATATGGTATTCTAAAAAAAAGTTTTTGTAAACGTAATTAACCAGGTAACTCTTACGCAAGGATTGTCACTAAATTGTTGACACAGAAACCGTTAATATCCGCAGTATATTAAAAATAATAGTAGAATCTGTTTTTTTCCTCTTTCTTTTTCAATGATAGAATTTTGTGTTTTATCTATAATTAATTTATCTTCAATCATGATTTAATGCTTACATTTCGAAAATTTTCGAATAACACTAACAGAGCGAAGAACTCAATCACACTACATCAAACTAAAATCCGAACTCTGTGTAGAAATATATATATATTAATGTGTTAAGATCCAAAAATAAAATTGTTTATATTTTGATTAATAAACCAATTCAAGACGTTTGGAAATGTTCAACAAAATTCTAGTAAAAACCTTAACAAGTCGAAACAAATTTTGAAAAAAAAATAAAGGTTAAATATTTAATATTTTCCTTTTCTAATCAGGAGCGGCAATAGCGTAACGGATAAGGCGTTTGCCTTCGAAACCTAAGGTCATGGGTTCGCGCCCCCACTGCGGTGATTTTTTTTGGGGGATTTTGAATTTCGTTCTTTTTCATTATTTTTAATCAAATCAAGATGAAACGAACTCTACATTTATAATAATGATAACAAATCACTATAAAAATAATTTTTTACCCATATAAACAATATAATCGACTGCGTAATGTGACTTAATGGTGGCTTAATGGTAGCTTAATGGTAGCTTAATGGAGTTTGGACATTAAGCACCTGTAAGTCTACCTGAATGGTAGCTTAATGGTGACTTAATGGTGGTCTAAAAGTAACCATTAAGAACCTGTAAGCCACCATTAAGTAACCATTAAGCCACCATTAAGCTACCATTAAGTTAGAAATTTGGCTTAATGGTGGCTTAATGGTTACTTAATGGAAGCTTACTGGTGGCTTATAGGTGCTTAATGGTGGCTTAATGGTTGTTTAAAGGCGGCCTTTAAGCCACCATTAAGTACCTATAAGCTACCATTAAGTCAAGCTTAATGGGAGTATTTCATCTTGTGGAAGTTAAACAAGGACTTAAACATCTGTTTGTCTATGTTACAAAAATATCGACTCATTTTTAATATTTACCTTGGGATGTCAAGTGCTTGATTTTTGTCCCCCGCTTGAAAAGTGAGGGATATTAATTTGGGTTTGTCCGTCCGTCCGTCTTTCTTTCTGTATGTAACGCTTTCGTTTCCACACGTTATCCCAAGAACATTTTGAGCTTTTGCAATGATATATATTTCACATAACAACTCCCTGTGGTGTAAGGAAGACCCCTATTAAATTTGAGGTTAAAAGGTCAAAGTTCAAGGTCATAGATAAGCAAATTATGTCTGTTATAACACTTTTTGTTTCCACACGATATCTCGATAACCCTTTGAGCTTTTGCAATGAAATTTTGCATAGCAACTCCCTGTGGTGTAAGGAAGACACCTATTAAATTTGAGGTTAAAACATCAACGTTCAAGGTCGATAATTTAAACATTCTCTTTGAATGAAGCACTATCATTTTTGGGTGATATTTCAAGAAGATTTTGAGCTTTTGCTATGTAAATTTATACCAAAACTCTCTAGGATCTCTCTTACTCCTATCAGAGTGCCCCGCCCCGTTTGTTTTATTAGTATTTATTGTATTACATGTCTCTATTTTTAGCAAGAGGAGAAATATTACCTGGTACTATAAAAAGGGTTCTCGGTGGGCTTTATATTCTTATTACATCTATAAGACCCAAATTATGTCTGTTATAACACTTTTTGTTTCCACACGATATCTCGATAACCCTTTGAGCTTTTGCAATGAAATTTTACATAGCAACTCCCTGTGGTGTAAGGAAGACCCCTATTAAATTTGAGGTTAAAACATTAACGTTCAAGGTCGATAATTTAAACATTCTCTTTGAATGAAACACTATCATTTTTGGGTGATATTTCAAGAAGATTTTGAGCTTTTGCTATGTAAATTTATACCAAAACTCTCTAGGATCTCTCTTACTCCTATCAGAGTGCCCCGCCCCGTTTGTTTTATTAGTATTTATTGTATTACATGTCTCTATTTTTAGCAAGAGGAGAAATATTACCTGGTACTATAAAAAGGGTTCTCGGAGGGCTTTATATTCTTATTACATCTATAAGACCTGTTGTTTAATAAAGGTTAAATTAGACACCATGCATTGTGTAAAATTTTGACAATATCGAACGTGAATATATACACGTACATGTATGTCACTGCATGTTTGTATACAATTGTCACCATGTTACAGCGGCTCCATGGTCTAGTGTTATGTCTCACATGCTTCACATGTGAGAGGGCCCGGGATCGCATCTCGAACGATCCTTTTTTTTAAATCCTTTTCTTTTTTACTAATGATAGTATTCAGCATGTGAAATGAAGAAATTATGAGGTTTGACTTGTACAAACTCATACTATCATCATTACTGTGTGATAGATATTCCATTTAAAAAAAATCTTTTATACACATAATAAAGAATAATCCAGCAAACCTTTATATCCATATTGGCATATTTTATTTGCTTCAGTATACATTTTATAATTCTACAAATTCAGTGAAGGGGATGCGAACC
>NW_026930131.1:0-10809 GCF_032062105.1 Saccostrea cuccullata
TCATTTTGAAAAGTTTGAAAATTTGTGACAAAACTTTTCCGACATAGGTTCTACCTTAAATAATTCTTGTTTTACTCCATCCTTTTACTCGTTAGTATATTTTTCTGAAAATTTTAATATGAAAATCAGAACAAACAATTTTATTGTTGTAACGTCTTCTTTATAATGTATATTAATTAATATGAAAAGTTAATTGAAGACCATTTCTTTTTATTTTCCGGTAATTGAAAATTCGGGGGTATATAGTTTTATCGTGTTCTCTATATGTCAATCTGTCCATAAGTCTGTTTGTTTGCCCCAAATCATTAGCCTTTACCATAACTTTTCATTTATTGGAGCTATGACTTTCATATTTAATATGCATATTCCTTGTGACAAGCCCTTTACTTTGGGTGCCACTAAATTTGATCTTTTAACCTTTCCCTTTGGATTTCCCCCCATTTTAAAAAAAAAATCCAAATTTTTACTTTGGCCATAACTTTTAAACGGTAATATAGTACTCCCATTTTCAAATATGTAGTTTTTTGTCATTACCTTTCATTGGATGCTAAAAACCTTGACTATTTGACCTTGACCTTGGAGTTTTCCTTACTTATGATTTTTTTTACCTTAGACATAACTTTTGAACGGTAAGGGCAGGGTATTCATACTTCACATATGTAATCCTTGTAACATTAAACATTTTGTAAAAAATATAACTTTGACCTTTTAGTTTGACCTATCTTTAAAAAACCTATCCTTGCCATTACTTTGGAAGAATGGTGCTAGCTAGGGCTTTCCTATTTTGCAGTTGTATTTCTTGTGAGAAGATCCTTCTTTAGGTAACAATATATTTAAATTGCATTTAAGAAAAGTTTAATCTTCGCTATTTTGCTATATAGGGGCATAGCTTTTTTCACAAACACATCTTTTTATATATGATGATTTGGAAAAGGATGGATCCTAAACGTAACAGACGGGCGGCAGTGCCCCACCACTATATACCCTCTCACTTTTCAAGCGGGGGAAAAAATTATATAATACTCTGATTTTTTTCTGTCAGATCGATGATTTCCACCATCAAAAAACAATTTAACCTAACCTTTAAGGCCTGATAAATCTTTATCCTTTAATTCTGAATCATTGCATTTACCTTAAAATATGACTATAATTGTATAATGCTATGAGATCAACATATCATCAGTTTATTACCAAAAAAGCTCGGTAGCATTTTGGCCCAAAATGCTTCTTTATCTAATATTTTTTTGCCTCCTAAAAAAAAGCTTTAATCTACAGGGGGTCATATTTCTGGGGTCATTTTTCTTCATGTGGGTTCTGCGAATTTTTGGGAAATAATTTTTACGGGGGAAAAGGGCATTTTTACTAGAAAATGACCGGGGGTCATTTTTTGCTGTCGAAAAATGGCCCCCCGGGCATTATTCGATGGGGGGCATTATTCGTCTTTACACCGGGGCTTACGCCAGAATTTAGTTGTCGTAACTTGCGTTTTACCAAGTGAGGTATTTTGAAACAGGCCGTATGCATGCCTAGTATATTTCACGTATTTAGAATGTTTAAATACTGGTTTAAATTTTACATACAAGCGGCATATGGTATGTTATATAGTGAGTGTGAGAATCCAAATCTTGGGGGAAAAATTGGGCATGTGTTATAAAAAACAGCTGTGTAATTTAGGACTTAATTAATCTAATGAACAGAATAACTTGGATAGTCGAATTTGTCTTCATATCATACAAGAACTAAAAAATAAATTTTTAAAAATTTATTATGTGATATGGATAAAGAATAAAAGTGAAGTATATATAAACACTTGGTCATTTTGTTTAATTTTTTGGTGAAGCCAATTAAAAAAAGTTTAAAAAGATATATTTCTAAAATTCGTTTGTCCTCGCACAACCTATTAATTGAAACTGGTAGGCACAAAAAAATCCCAAGAGACCAAAGATTTTGTCCAATTTGTAAATCACATAAAGATTAGAGGATAATATCTTTTTTTTCTCATATGTCCTAAATACGTAGACTTGAGAAAAAAATTCATTAAGAAATATTATTGGAGTAAACATTTTTCTTCACGTGGGTTCTGCAAACTTTTAGGGAAGTGACACTTTTACTCGGCAGAAGGGGCCATTGTTCTACATGCGAATAATGACCGGGGGTGATTTTTCGCCGTAGAAAATTGACCATCCTGGATGGGGGTGATTATTCGTTCTTACACCGGCATAGTGAGAATAAAATTTTTCCCAAATCAGCAGACTGAGTATACATTGTCCTCATGAGACCTTTTGAACATCCTCATGGGAGATTCAGTATTTCAAAATTTAACTCCTGTATCTAGTTCCTTGATCCGGCAGTTGTTTGTTTCCTCACAACTATAAATAGCGGTTCTCCAGATTCATCCAGCACTCCAGTTCACTGAGAGGAAGCTCAACCCTTGAATTTCCTTTGACAAGGTATGTAATTTGAATTGCATTAAATTTAATTTTTTTACTCATATGATCACGATGATCATGAAAATGTAATTTAATTTACAATGCTGTTCTTCTTAAATTGAAACTTTATTATCCATGAGACTATAAACATTTCAATCCAAAAATTCAATCCTGGTTTGTTTTTGGAAACATTTTTTTATTTTTTTAATGAATACCCGTAAACTTGACTTTACAATATTTTTTCCACTCGTACTAAAAATGATATGCAGTTTCTGGTGTTAAACAAAATCAAATATGCTAAGATCGATTGTGTGCCACATTTGTTGAAAGGTGATGTCACACAATAAATAATAATAAAAGAAAATGCAGTTTCCAAATTTCTCATTTAACACGCACTTCTATTCCTCAATTTAAATCAATTAGTTTCCTCTAATTGTAAATGTGTGAAAATGTAAAAGTGTGAATGTGTTAAGTGTATGGTGTGTTAAGTGAAATTTGAAAATAAAATTTTGAAAACATTTTAAATAAATAATTTTACCGATTTCTTTTGAAGGATCCTAGCGAAATCAACAAAAGACAATGGCTTTTAGAGAACAAGGTATGTTTTCTATTGAATGTGTACTAGTAATGCTCAGTCATCAAAGACAGTTTGTGAGATATAAATGTACACAGAAAAAAGTTGATTCAACATGAAAGGTCAGGTAATATGATTTTAATCATTGTTTTTTATCTTTGTAGCAAACGTTGAAGTTGTGCTGAAATTGGCGCATGAGATGCTTTTTACGGTCGATCCTTCTGCGAAGAATCAGACAGAGGAAGAGCGATGAAAGAGATTGACGATATCATGAGAAGACGCATCGCAAAGGAAGTTGAGTTGAGCCATTCCCTGCGAGATCTCGACAACATATCAGATGAACAATTCATGGATAGGATAAGATCACTTCTCTCCCCTGAAGATATGAGGATGGCATCTGGATATGTCGACCAAGAGACATTTACAATGGACAATGCAGGGAACACAAGCAACTATACAGCGCGGAGGCAAACAATTCCTTGAACCTATGAAGCTCTGAACTCGATGGAAGGCATCATGGATTCAATGGCAGTCCAAATCGCTAGCCTTGTTATTGAAGCTGTTCTATTTGTCATAGGCGTTATTGGTATTAAAGTTCATATTGAAGATTCTATTATCCGAAAGATCATAAAAGAAGTCATGCCGGCATTAAAACAGCCCGCTTTCAAACGAATCGTCACAAGTCCATTCGTTATGACCTGGAAGGAGGGAAGTGCCCTGCAAAAAGCAAAAGCTCTTTTCAGTGCTTCAGTAAAGGAAACCAATTCCCTTGGCATATTCTGGAAAATCGTGAAGATGGCTTTTAAATAAATGAAATGGTATCAGTATTTAAGAGCCGCTGCAGAAATCACCGCGATGATTGTTGCTGCGGGTTTCCCAGCTGGTCTTGCTCTGATTCCAAAATCGCTCTCTCCGTGAGCGATGCGGTCAACATAACGCAGAAAGTAATTAACTTAACTAAAATGTATGAAATGTCAAAAGCTTTTTAAAGAAAATGATTGACTTGAATTGACAGGAATGACTATTCGAAGACGAATTTTGATTTCAATTAACATTATGCTTGCATATGAATGATAATTTCTTCTTTTTTGATTCATATGTTATTTCTTTCTTATTTGTATTACCTGTAATCTGAATAAACAAAAATAAAGATGTTGAAGATTTGATATCTGTCTCATTTATGTTTAAGTCTCGGTATCGTGACTTATGTTTATTGTTGGTATCGTGACTTATGTTAACTCGGGATCATGCATTTTATGTTTAAGTCTCAGGATCGTGACTGATGTTTAAGTCTCGGTATCGTGACTTATGTTTAAGTATCGGTATCGTGACTTATGTTTAAGTATGGTTGTCGTGACTTTGCAATTCGTAACTTTTTTTATACTTTCAAAGAATGAGTACTGTTTATTTTTCAATGAGATTTTTACGATGTTGGTTGTTTTTTTTTGGTTGAGGCACATTATAGCAGCAATGTTGCTTTCCTGTCCACCGTTGATACAGCTGGGGTTTCTTTTCTAAATTACTAACAGTACCGAATAGGAAAATGTTTTGCTTTTCTATTCATGACCTTTTTGCCACCGATATTGTGAGACAGAGACTGGTATATCTATTATATTATAGCCTATTATTCACCAGGCTGGGATAAAAATGGTTTAAACTGCTAAAATATGTGATGGAATTACTAGGAAAATGCACAATTATGGATTAATTAAAAAAGAAGACTTAGAGGTACTGTGAGCGATGAGCTCACTAAAGTGATACCCCCGCCTCCCATATGGTTATAACTGGTGAAAAACCCCATCTTTTCCTGTGGCCGGGAAACCCAAAATATGTGTGGGATCAAAAAGTAAAATAGGAGGTGCACAATGGCAATATGTAATAAAGATTCTGTGAAAGTTTCATCAAATTTCATTCAGTGGTATGAGAGGAGTTGCGGATAAGAGATGGGTACCCAAAGCGTAACGAGCAGAGCGGCGTGCAGACGGACAGACAGACAAGACAAGCAGACAGGAATGCCAATTACTCTGTCCACTTTCAGCGGGGGGTATCAAAGTATCCATGTGACGTATCTTAGGCCCATACTAATCGTTAATAAAAAAACATTAAAAAAAAAACGTAGAGGGAGTAAGCATGATTCTTTTAAAAAATATTAGCTCCAAACGTTTCTTTTGGGGGGCGGGGGCTTGTCTTATTATAATGCAAAACAGTACATGTACCGCTTTATGTGTGTGAATATGTGCGGCTGGTATCGAAGGGGAGGTGTTAACTATTATATATTGTAAAATCTAAGTAGGACCCGCTAAATCCCCTCCAATTCCATTCATACGAACAGTGCATTTTTTTAAAAATGCTTACGATGAAATCTAGACATCTATGATAAGGAAATTCATAATATGCCAGACCCCTCCCTGTTGTAACGTGCTTACGCAGTATTTTTTTATGAGATTGCACGTGCTGAAAACCGCACGTGACAGTCCGATATTTTTAAACATTGTAAACATACAAATTGAATTTCGCTGATGATTGTTTCAGAATTTTGCATTATTTTTTTTCATGAACTTCAGTTTTTGCAACATTTTTTCGCACTTTCATCCACATTTATAATTTCAAGCAAAATACTTGATACATACATGTATCACTATGAATGTCACATAAAACTAAGATAACAAAGTTGTTGAACCCGGAAAATATTCTCCTTGGTATTTCTATAAAAAAGAGGCTTTGAAAATCACGTGTTTTCCATTAAAGGAAGCGTAAAAAAATTGAAAAGTATGGAAGCAAAACATTAATGTAAATAACCAATAAAACATCTCGAGAACTTTCTCGCTTGTAAAAAAAATTGCACACTTTAGTTTGGTTTGAGTCATTTCGAGGTATTTATTACATGTAGCTTTAAAAAATATATATTATATTACTCATTGACAAAAGAAACACATTTAGTAATAAATTGAAATCTAAAGTTAAACAATTATTTAATTCATTGATTTAAAAATAAATTGCAGCAGATATTTTTTAAGTTAGTGAAAAAATCAAATGTAAATAAATGCAATAAATTTTACCACCTTTCTATTATTATCATTACTTATACTTTTTCACGGTTTATTTATAAATATCTCTGTCAATTTACTTTTTATTATAAATATCTTTTAAATGGTTCTGAAGCATTTTATCAATATTAATACTTCTAATTTATGAGTGTAAAAACGAGAAACAAAAGACTTCAGTGTGATGGAGCAGTTAGAAAGGACATATAATACTTGATACGTTAAATGCCTGTAGACCTACAAAGCAACTATAATCTATTCTGTTCTCAATCCCCTCTTGATCTCGACAGGAATAAAATCCCATTGGCCCTACAAAATGATTATTTTCTCCTTTTTTTAGTAGAAATGTTACGAAAGGCGTGTTTTTAATTGCTCAATTTCTTGAATATGTATAAACTTATATGCTTGAGTAGTGATGATCTTTGATTTCACTTTGAAGTACCTTTATATGAAAACAGTAGCCAAAGTCATTTAATTATACTTAATTGTAGTTTAATTACCATTTATTTTTTCTTTCTTTTTTTTGAAATATGACACTGCTGGGCAGCCGTGAGACCCTGTCAATCGGATGCGGCGATTACCATAGAACTTTTCAATAGCTCCTAGTAAATAAACAAAAAGATAAAAATTCAAGCAATCTAGATAAATAATACAAGAAACTAGGAGTATAATCTTTTGAAATATCCAAGATATGGTATATATTTTTGCTAAAAAAGTTAACAACCGCGATATAATAGCTAAGATCCCGGCGTAGTGTTTGCGGAAAGTCCTTTCAAATAGATACCAACAATCTGATCTTTGAAATTTAGAGGTTAGTGCTTTCATATTTTACATATTTAATCCTTGTGAAAAGACTTTTCATTTTATATCAAGAATTTGCACCCCTTGACTTTGGAGTTTGACCTACTTATTTAATTTTTTTACCTGGGCCGTAACTTTTGCATGTTTCAGCTGGGCTTCCATACTTCACATATTTGTTCTTTGTGGCAAGACCTTTCATTGGATATCAATTACCTTGACCTTTTGACCTTGACGTTGGAGATTTCTGTCTTATGAAAAAACTTTAACCTTGGCCATAACTTTTAAACGCTAGGGGATAGTGCTCTCATACTTCACATTTGTTATCCATGTGAGAAGACCCTTTATTGCATACAAAGCTTGTATTTGGAGTTTAATTTACTTTAAAAAAACCTTAACAGTAATTTTTGAAGGATAGGGCTAGGGCTTCCATACTTCACATATGTATTCTTTGTGGCAAAACATTTAAGCATTGGATACCATTTATCTTGTCTTTTTGACCTTGAACTTAGAGATTTCTGTACATATGGAAAAGGCTTTAACCTTGACCCTCTTCATATTTCAAAATATTATTTCCAATGACAATACCCTACTTTGGGTACCAATTATTTAATTTGCTTTTAAGAAAAGTTTAGTCTTCGCTATGTTGCCATACGGGGCCATAGGCATTTCACCAAACACATCTTTTTTTTAATGGAATACGTATGCTGACTAGCACAGTGCATACTAGCTATAGTTACTGAGAGCAAAGTAGAGAGATTTCACACATACACACACTAATCTCTAGCTATCACACAGTAAATATTCTAAGTATCTGCTATCATTCATGTAGTTCGATGTACCTGATAAATATACTTGTAAACTAATTCAAAGGCAATAAATTTGATTTTTTCAGCTGAGCAGTCCTGTTGTTGTATATATTTAACTGAGAAGTGACAAAATTGTGGGCAGACCATAGTGATCAGAACCCCCCTCCCCAACTAGTGCCCCCGGAAATTTCGCTCAGATCCCAGAGAGACAAGGACATCCTGAACCACTCTCTACCATCGGCTCATCATTCACCTCTGTCGTTGGCTCGCGTATATCACAGTATTAAATACGACAAATAGTGCGTTTGTTTATTTTGATTCATTTTAATTTAATTTCTATGTTTATGTTTGAGTTTTGGCTGAGAGATAGATATTTACTAAATCAATCAAGAACTATTAATTTAACTTGAAATAATCCTGCAAATATCACGTTTTATATGTTATATCAAAAATCTAAGTGTCTGATAGAGAAAAGACAGCAACTCTGCATAGGAGCATGTCATCAATTAACATATAGATTTTAGCAAGTACATTGTTCGTCTGTCAGTTTGTAGCCCAACTGTTACAAAAACACTTTGTGTAGATAATAATTTTTCAATAAATAGAGAACAAAGGGTTTTGTTACTAAAAATATGTATTACATGTACATGTGACAACTTTATTTAAATCGATCTGTTATGTCCTTGACTTTGGTGTTAAACCTCAACCAATGACATCCTTATGTGATAGGGCTTTTCTGATTTTATTTCATTTTTGATGCAATGACCTTGACCTACTTATAATGACCTTGATCTTTGTCCCTAACCAATAAGGTAAAGCAAAGAACCACATTTTTCTGAATTTACTTGTTATTTCATAAATTTGATTTGATATTAAATTTTCCTAGACTCTCACCACATAATTTCCCATTGTCAGCTGTGAATTCCCGAACACATAATGTCCCATCGTCAGCCGTGAAATCCCAAACCCAAGAAGAAAAGAACCAACAGAAACGGGGAGCCAGAAACGTGACATAGTCGGCGTTGCCACAGGCAACTAATTAGAGAAAGACCTTGAACCAGAATTCTCTGTGTGTAAGAATTAATAAAGAGATAGGGGTTTAATCTGATTTTCTTTCTGAACAATGTTTCATGACTCATATATATATTTATATTACATTTCATTTCTTGGCATTTCTTCATATTACCTTTCTTTTGAAGCCTTATTTTAATTACCATTTTTTATTAAAGTTTATATAATAATAGTTTATTCAATTCAGTAGATTTAAAGAATATAATTGTAAACCACTTCAACAAATGGATAATTGTATTGACAGGATAGTCTCATCTACATTTACTCAACATGTATATTTAGCCATGTATTCTCAATAGAGATTGTTCTATCTGACGTATCCGTATCCGCATACGTATCCATATCCGTCTCGAGGTATGAGAGGCATCTAGGAATCCCCGATGCTTAGACCATACTACAGTTACATTTCCATCGTTACATGTTTAGTTTTTAACCTAGTAGCTAAATGATATGAATGTAGTATTTTTAATAAAACATATCAGTTGCTGTACATGTTTATGCATCCTGCTTATGGGGGAGGGATAAAGTTTAAAAAGAAAAATTAAAAACGGGTATTTATCTTAAATTTAAATGTGTAAAAAATATTTCAAAATATTTTTAGATTACATATCTCTCTCTCTCTCTCTCTCTCTCTCTCTCTCTCTCTCTCTCTCTCTCTCTCTCTCTCTCTCTCTCTCTCTCTCTCTCTCTCAATATTAAGGTATTCATTGTTCATTCTAGAATTAATATTTATCAGAACATGAGATATCTCCAATAAAATATAATTATATATACAGTTAAACCTCTTAAACTCAGACTTGTAAATCGTAAATACATGTAGTTGTACATTAACTGGGAAAGATTTAACCATACATTGTAGGGCAAAACAAATGTGTATGGGTGATTCACTGAAAATATCCATCCTCTTTTCCTTTTTTATCACCTTCTATGCCATTCATTATCAGGTATTTGATGGTCATAGCCCCCCCCCCAAAAAAAAAAAAAAAATTGGATAGCTGGTAATTCTGAGGCGGTTTGAATACACTCTCAAAATTGTTATCATGAGCGGCGGAAGCAAATAGAAAGTGGGGGCGCTAATTGAAAGGGGGGGGTAAACCAACAAAAAAGGTAAAACCCAATTTTAAATGCCTATATTGTCTATCTTTGCAAAAAAAGTGGGAAGGGGGATTAAGCCCCCCCCCCCCCCCCGGTTCCGACGCCTATGCGTATCTATGGTTTCAAGGAGCTTGGGAATTGAACATGATCGAGTTTATAGTGAACAAAGCAAGTTCTGAAGCAGTTACTTCTCTTCAATTCTATAATTTGTGCACACTGATCTCGATCTCGGTCAAGTTAAATATATATATAAAAGAAAGTAGGATAATAAGAAAAGAAAAGAAAATTAGCAGTGCGATGGACAAGTAGGCTTAGCAAAATAAGATGTATTATTTTGAAAATTTTGAGCCATAATTTCATTCTTTAAATTTGCATAAAAAGACAGTTGAATACCGTATTATGAAATAGTTTTTATATCAAACCACAAATGATGTTAATGAATGAGAGTCAAAATATTTTTAACTAATTACTTTTTTGTTTGTAAAGGTTTTTCAGGGTTGATTTTTTTTCTCTTTCAAATAGCCTCTACCTACTTTTGATTTGCTTCTGCATGACGCCATTGTGAGGGGAGGGGAAAGGAGGGAGTTACACGGGCTCTTCAAAGCATATACTCAATACCTATAACGGTCCTGAAGCTAATTATGAAATCAGTTTGAACAGTCAGCGTTTTATCGATCGCGTTGATGATAGCATATTTTGTATGTGTGTGTGTGTGGAGGGGGGGGGGTATTGGTAAGCCGTTACATGGCATAATAAAAATACAGACAAAATCAATGAAAGATATTAAACGAAATGGAAAAAGAGAAAGGGGATTTCCTACAAATATATTGAAGCAAAATGAAATTAATTTTAAAACAATATAATTAAAACAAAATATTTTATACTTGACTTCATTTTCTTTCTTTTTTAAATAAATAATTTCTACGAAATGATAGAGGTGTACATCAGTTTATAATTTTAATACAAAAATTGCTATTTGCTATTTTCTA
>NW_026930132.1:0-10985 GCF_032062105.1 Saccostrea cuccullata
GAGCTATGACATTCATATTTTACATGTGTATTTCTAGAGAAAGACCTTCTTTTGGGTACCACCATATTTGACCTTTTGCCCTTTGATTTGAGGTTTCCCTTACTTTTACACAAAAATTTTGAATATTTACTTTGGCCATAACTTTTGAACAGTATCTACCAGGACATTTATACTTCGTGTATATATTTTTTTGTGGCACGGCCTTTCATTGGATACCTCAAACCTTGACTTTTTGAGCTTGACCTTCGAGATTTACGTACTTATAAAAAAAACTTTAAGCTTGGCTATAACTTTTGAACAGAAAGTGCTAGGGCTTTCAAACTTCACAAATGTAATTCTTGTGAGAGGACACTTCATTGGATACCAAGAACCTTGACCATTTGACCTTGACCTTGGAGTTTGACCTACTTTAAAAATACAACTTTGACCATAATTTTTGAAGGGTAAGTACTAGACTTTTATTTTTCACGTTTTATTCTTGTAAAAAGACCTCTCATTTGTTACCAAAAACCTTGACATTTTGACCTTGACCTTAGAGTTAGACCCATTTTTACACAAAAATTGCATATTTTTACTATTAGCCCTCAGTTTGGTAGATACTAGGAATTTAATTTTTCAAATATAACTTCTTTTTGGCAAGACCTTTCATTAAAACCAAGAATTTTGACCTTGATCTTTGAGATTTCCGGACTTATGAAAAAACGTCAACCTTGGAAATAAATTTCGAAGAGGAAGGGCTAGGGTTTTCAACCTTCACATATGTAATTCTTGTTACAAGATTTTTTATTCAATACCAATAACCTTCTGACCTTGATCTAGGAGTTTAACGTACATAAAAATCATTTTAACCTTATAAGTTTTGAATGGTTAGGGCTAGGGCTTCCATCCTTCGAATATCTTTGTGGAAAGACCTTTCATTGGATACCAATAAACTTGACCTTATGACCTTGATCTTGAAGATTTTTGTACTTATGAAAAAACTTAAGCCTGACCATAACTTTGGAACAAATGGAGATCGGGCTTTAGTGTTGCAATTGAATTGTATTTCCAGTTAGAAGGCACTACTTTAAGTAGCAATATACATTGTATTAACTTTTTTTTTATCTCAGAAAAGTTTAATCTTCACTATGTTGCCATACGGGGGCATCATTGTTTCATAATCACATTTTTTGCACTTTTATGGAACGCCGTCACTGCCTTATAGCAGAACACTGCGATTGCATTGCGTCAACCTTCCATTACATTATGTCAACTCTTTATGACATTTACTCACACTGGTATTGCATTGTGTCAACTTTCCTCTACATTATGTCAACTCTTTATGACATTAACCCACACTAGTATTGCATTGTGTCAACCTTCCATTATATTATATCAACTCTTTATAACATTAACCCACACCACTATTGCATTGTGTGAACCTTCCATTACATTATGTCAACTCTTTATGACATTAACCCACACTACTATTGCATTGTCTTAACCTTCCAACTTTCTTTTTGTGACATTAATTAGCTCTACTATTGCATTTTATCAACATTCCTTTACATTAGGTCAACTCTTTATGACATTTACACACACTTCTGTTACATTGCGACAACTTTCTTTTACATTATGTTAACTTCTTTATGACATTTACTAACACTTCAATTATATTGCGTCAAACTTTCACTGCATTATATCAGCTCTTTGTGACATTATGTCAAAAGATTTTTACGTGGTGTAAAGATACATTTATATAATTTTAACTCAGTATTACATTACGTGCACTCTCTACTATTTGGTCTGAGTAGTTCATTACCTGATGTGAATTTATCTTAATTTGATATCAAGTCGCTATAATACGATGTCAGAATTTCATTACATGATGTCAAAAAATTGTCACATGTGGTCAATTCTTTTACTACATTATGTTATCAATATGCTACGTGACGACGTGAATCAATTTCATGATGTGAATTTGCCCTTACTTTTTAACAAATCGTTATTACGTTATGTCATTGTGTCTTTACATTGTGTCAAAAATGCTCAGCCTCTTGTCAGAATACATGTATCTTAGGCTATTTCATATTGATCTGCTGTGGAAAGCTCATGTTATACTGTTCGCACTCTTCTACATTATGTCGATTCACTATTACGTTATGCGAACACGGGTATCCTCGGCCTTTATATGCGCATAACGTATTTTCCGCGTTCCGCAGGCACTAAAATGGCGGGAAAGAAAACAGTCGTAGAAGAAATTCTCGGCGATTTGGGAATGGCATATTTAAATGAAAACGTAAAGCGACAAATGATTGACAATCTTGAAACGTGCAGCGCAAGGCCTTCTCACTGCGACTGTGAATTAATTCTAATGGCGTTTACTTTAATCTGATAATTAAATAAATCAAATATTATGAGTCGAGCAGCATTTTTTTTTATTTTCATATTGAATTTTTTTTTTTTTTTTTTTTTTTTTTGTTTTTTTTAATAGAAGTCTTAAACTTCTCATCTTATTAAGAACATTGTCATATGCTTTTTATCAGTCTCTACCTCTCCTTTCTATTTTTAAAAGTGTTAACACACAGTATAACAAACGTGCAACGGTGGGTTGGGGTTGGGGCAGGAATCCCGTCCTTCCATCTTTAGTGACCAAAATATACATAAGATTAATAAATTTATTGGTTTACTTTGTAGGACATTGCTTAAGATTAGCTGAATTAAGTTGAAAACTTTTTTCTATAAAACTATAAAGCCTAAGAGCTTCTTCCCCCCTTGGTCTCCAACCATATACCGTCCCCCTTCCTTGTGCAAGATTCCCATATCCGCCACTGATATGTGCCCATGCATGCTTGCTAAGGCATATTCAACTGATTTAGACTCATATATAGATTTTTGTAATAGAATTCTGGCACTGGAATTGTTGAAAAAATTGCTAATTCCAGTGACGTAGCATCTTTTTTGAAAGGGGAGCCGAGGTCAGGCAGAAAAAAAAATCTACTCGAAACAAAAAAAGTCCTAATTTTTTTCCAAGTATACTACATTACCCGTAGTGGACTATACTTCAAGAAAAAGTGGGGATGGGGCTGTGCTTTCCATGAACATTACATTTCTATAGTAAAGTTATATATGGGAAAAGAGGGGGGGGGCTGATATTATGTGCCCGAAATTCGTCCTAATCAATGAAGAGCCCCCCCCCCCTTCTCTTACCAGTCATTAAAACATGGTCGTCAACATTCATTATATACCAGATATACAGCTTTGAAATAATGAAAATGTATTTTTACATCAGGTAATGGACTTTTGGAATCAATATGATGAAGAGTTAACACAATATAAAGATGTTTTTAAATCACATTAGAAAAGGTTGACATAACGTAATTATATATCCACATCACGGAATGGAGTTTTAACATAATGTAATAAAGTGTTGATATAATATAAAGTTATGTTCACATTATGTTATACACTTTTTACACCGCGTAATAAAGCACTGACATGAAGGTAAGATGTGTTCACCTCACATAATGATGCTCCCGACGTATAATGAAGATAAATCCATATCACGTAATAATGATTTGATATAACAGAAATATACACTCTCAAAAAGGAATGGATTTTTATTTCATGTAATGATAAGTTTAATTATAAAACACAATTTGCTTGACGCAATGCGATTTTGACCTCGCATATTAAAGAAATGAAATTATGTAAAGAAACATTCATTTCAAGTAATAAAGTTTTAACACAATGTAAACACATAATCACTTAACAAAATGGATTTTTTACTTCAAGTTATGAAGTGCTGACACAATAAAAGAATGTATTTACTTCATGTAATGCAGCATTGACATGATGTTATGATATTTTCACATCATATCATAAAAAATGACATAACGTAAAGATATGTTCACATCACGTAATGATAAATTGACATAATAAATGCATAGTTGTATGCTATAAGGCAGTGATGGCGTTCCATACACTTTAATGTTAGATATTTGCATATGTATACATTTTACTTTATACAGCAAAACTCGGTTATAGCGAAGTCCTTGTGAAATAACTTTAACCTTGGCTAAAACTTTTGAATAAGTAAGTGCTAGGGTTTTCACTGTACTTCACATATGTAATCCTTATGACAAGCCCTTTTATTGGATATCAAGTCGTTTGACCCATTTACATTTGAGTTCGACCTACTTTTTAAAAACTTTAACCTTGGTCATAACTTTTGAACGGTATCCAAGGACCAACGGATTCATACTTCCTAAATGTAATCTTCATCTAAGAGACATGGTCTTGTTCAGAAACCAATAACCATGACCTTTTGACCTTGACCACGGTGTTTGTCTTACCTTTAAAAAATATACCCTCCCGCTTTTAAGTGTGTGGGTTGGTAGGGTGGGGTCACATTGGGGTATAACATGGGAATACATTGGGAAAAAAACTTCCAAAAGGAAAGCACTAGCTCCAATTATAGGAACCTCTGTTGTAGTGACATTATCAAAGCAAAGATTTGCTATTGATAACTTTAATTAACAAGAGGTTCTGTGAGCAATGATTTCGTTAAATGAAACCCCCGCCTCCCATAAAAAATATTGTGGCAAAGTCAATGCTTTGCCATGGGAAACCCAAAATATATGTAGGATCACAGAGTTAAACAAGATGTTTTTGTGAGACACTGATACCCCTGTATGGCAACATAGCAAACATTAAACTTTTCTTAAGTGCAAATTTAATATATCTGTACTAAAAGAACGGTATTCTCACTAAAAATACAATTGTAAAACATTAAAGTAGGCCAAGATTCAAGTTTTTCACAAGAAGGGATTACTTCAAGCTCAAGGTCATTGATATCTTGTAAGGTCTTGCCACAAAAATACATATGTAAATTATGAAAGCTTTAGACCTCACCAAAGATGTTGATCATCAAGGTTAAAGATGTTAAAAAGTAGGTCATATTTTAACTTGTTCAAAGGTCTTGCTATCAAATGAAAATCTTGTCACAAGGATTAAAGGATTAAATATGTAAAGTATTAAAGCACTAACCCTTTAAAAGTAATGGTTAAGGTTTACTTTTTAAAAGTCAAACTGCAAGGTCAAAGGGTCAAAATTCATAGTATCCAATGAAGGATAACATAAGTGAAGTATGATATCACTAGCCCTTAGTATTCAAAAGTCTTGTGACCTTAACTGTGACCTATATGCTAAAAATATTTTTTTTTTGCAAACTTTTACATTTGCCATAACATTTTTAACCATAAAAGATAGAGACTTCATATTTGGTATGCATACACCACTGGTTAAGCTCTTTTTAATGCAACCGCCATCAATGACCTTGTGACCTACAGTGTATACGCTAAATACAGTTTTTTGTCTGAAATTTTAACCTTGGCCATAACTTTTGAACGAAGAAAGATTGAGACAATATTTGAAATATATACTTCACTAATGAAGCACATTCACGTGCCACCAAGGCCAATGACCTTGTGACCTTGATTGTGTCCTATATGCTAAAAACAACTCATTTGGAACCATGAGAGATAAAAACTTCATATTTAGTATGCATGCTTCACTATTCAAGTTCTTTGTGACCTTGACTGTGACCTATATACTATAAATATGTTTTTTTAACTTTGTTGCCGCCGGGCGCATAGTGTTTTGAAAAAACGCATCTGTTCATATTAAAGTATAAAAATTTCCATGGTCAAGTTCCAAAGGTCAAGGTAACTAGTATCCAATGTAAGGTCTTGTCACATAGAATACATACTGAGAATGTAAAGGATAGAGTATTGACAAGGCTAAAAAAATTAAAAGTAGGTCAAACTCCAAGGTCAAAAGGTCAAATTTGGTGGTTCAAAAAGAAACGTCTTGTTACACGGAGTACAAACGTGAAATATGAAAGTCATACCCCATTAAATCAAAAGTTAAGGACAAGATTAAAGTTTTCACAGCCAAACATACGAGATGGACGGACGGACACGACAAAAACTATATACCTCAAAATTTAGTTTAAGGGGGCATAATGAGGTGCAAACTGGCAATATATAATATTTTAATGGTAAATCAGATTTTCAAACGTTAAACTTATGATGTGAATTCGTAAATAATATTACCGGTATATAATATAAAATGTATACATATGCAAATATTTTCCATTAAAGTGAAAAAAATCTTATCCAAAAATAAAAGAGAATACTAGTAATAATTATGTTAACTTGTTTATTAATTTTAATATAATATTCATACAAAAGCAAATGTTTCCCATTGAAATAAAAAAAAATATTATGCATAAAAGAAAAAGAAAATACTGGTAATCTTATTGTTCCTGTGGCCTTTTCAACTTTAAAAAGTCATTTGGGTTGAAAAAAATAAGAAGAAAAAAAAAAAATTAAAATGCACCCAGTCGGTATCGAAAACTCTTTGCTTGTAAGGGATAAAATTAAACACTACGTCACGAGTTCTAACTTCTGGTTAAACAAAACAGTAATCCGTACTAAATACTTTTGAGAAATACGATTGGTGTATAATCAAATTGCAGATTTTCTGTAAAAAAAAATATTGTATCGATTGGTTTCAACTTTGAACGATCAAATTAATAAATGAAAGGCTAGGATACAATAGAACTGCCCTGTCTATACTTTGTTTACAAATTTGCGACAAAAGTCGCGTTCAGTTTGACAGATTATGTTGAAGTTATAAGTGACATTAGATATGCATAAGCCAATATACAATAGCTGCCTTTTTCCCGTATCCAAATGAACAATATGCTGCCTCTACCTTGCCCCAATAATCATTTGATGAACACTTCAAGGATAAGGCGTATAATAATAGCTTTTTATTCCTGTAAACTTTTATTTTCCCTTATTACAAGTGTTGCCCCATCATAAGTATTATTCCTTAAGAATATTAGAGCAATGACCACGATTCGCGAAAATTTTTTATGAAGACTTCAAGGATAAGGCGTATAATAGCTGCCCTTTTCCCGTTTCCTAATCTACAATGATGAAAAACATCAAAGTTCAGGTTAGCTAACTGGACCCTTCCAGCCCCTACGACCCTGCGGAAATCTGTCAAGGGGCACCCCCTTAGGCCCCCTACCCACCCCCAGTGTTAGTTTGTTCAGGAGGCCGACAATGAATAAAATATGAATGCTGGAAATATGCTCCACGCACTTGGCACCACTGGGTGGTGCCACTACAGCCCCATTCTGAAAGTGGCAAATGATAGCCCTAGGTCCCCTCTACCTTGCCCCAATAATTATTTGATGAACACTTCAAGGATAAGGCGTATAATAGCTGCCCTTTTCCCGTTTCCTAATCTACAATGATGAAAAACATCAAAGTTCAGGTTAGCTAACTGGACCCTTCCAGCCCCTACGACCCTGCGGAAATCTGTCAAGGGGTACCCCCTTAGGCCCCCTACCCACCCCCAGTGTTAGTTTGTTTAGGAGGCCGACAATGAATAAAATATGAATGCTGGAAATATGCTCCACGCACTTGGCACCACTGGGTGGTGCCACTACAGCCCCATTCTGAAAGTGGCAAATGATAGCCCTAGGTCCCCTCTACCTTGCCCCAATAATTATTTGATGAACACTTCAAGGATAAGGCGTATAATAGCTGCCCTTTTCCCGTTTCCTAATCTACAATGATGAAAAACATCAAAGTTCAGGTTAGCTAACTGGACCCTTCCAGCCCCTACGACCCTGCGGAAATCTGTCAAGGGGCACCCCCTTAGGCCCCCTACCCACCCCCAGTGTTAGTTTGTTTAGGAGGCCGACAATGAATAAAATATGAATGCTGGAAATATGCTCCACGCACTTGGCACCACTGGGTGGTGCCACTACAGCCCCATTCTGAAAGTGGCAAATGATAGCCCTAGGTCCCCTCTACCTTGCCCCAATAATTATTTGATGAACACTTCAAGGATAAGGCGTATAATAGCTGCCCTTTTCCCGTTTCCTAATCTACAATGATGAAAAACATCAAAGTTCAGGTTAGCTAACTGGACCCTTCCAGCCCCTACGACCCTGCGGAAATCTGTCAAGGGGCACCCCCTTAGGCCCCCTACCCACCCCCAGTGTTAGTTTGTTTAGGAGGCCGACAATGAATAAAATATGAATGCTGGAAATATGCTCCACGCACTTGGCACCACTGGGTGGTGCCACTACAGCCCCATTCTGAAAGTGGCAAATGATAGCCCTAGGTCCCCTCTACCTTGCCCCAATAATTATTTGATGAACACTTCAAGGATAAGGCGTATAATAGCTGCCCTTTTCCCGTTTCCTAATCTACAATGATGAAAAACATCAAAGTTCAGGTTAGCTAACTGGACCCTTCCAGCCCCTACGACCCTGCGGAAATCTGTCAAGGGGCACCCCCTTAGGCCCCCTACCCACCCCCAGTGTTAGTTTGTTTAGGAGGCCGACAATGAATAAAATATGAATGCTGGAAATATGCTCCACGCACTTGGCACCACTGGGTGGTGCCACTACAGCCCCATTCTGAAAGTGGCAAATGATAGCCCTAGGTCCCCTCTACCTTGCCCCAATAATTATTTGATGAACACTTCAAGGATAAGGCGTATAATAGCTGCCCTTTTCCCGTTTCCTAATCTACAATGATGAAAAACATCAAAGTTCAGGTTAGCTAACTGGACCCTTCCAGCCCCTACGACCCTGCGGAAATCTGTCAAGGGGCACCCCCTTAGGCCCCCTACCCACCCCCAGTGTTAGTTTGTTTAGGAGGCCGACAATGAATAAAATATGAATGCTGGAAATATGCTCCACGCACTTGGCACCACTGGGTGGTGCCACTACAGCCCCATTCTGAAAGTGGCAAATGATAGCCCTAGGTCCCCTCTACCTTGCCCCAATAATTATTTGATGAACACTTCAAGGATAAGGCGTATAATAGCTGCCCTTTTCCCGTTTCCTAATCTACAATGATGAAAAACATCAAAGTTCAGGTTAGCTAACTGGACCCTTCCAGCCCCTACGACCCTGCGGAAATCTGTCAAGGGGCACCCCCATAGGCCCCCTACCCACCCCCAGTGTTAGTTTGTTTAGGAGGCCGACAATGAATAAAATATGAATGCTGGAAATATGCTCCACGCACTTGGCACCACTGGGTGGTGCCACTACAGCCCCATTCTGAAAGTGGCAAATGATAGCCCTAGGTCCCCTCTACCTTGCCCCAATAATTATTTGAGTTTGTTTAGGAGGCCGACAATGAATAAAATATGAATCAAATTTCAGGTTACATTGGCCTTGTCATAATCTTGAGGTCCCTGAAAGATGAAAAGGATCTTTCCTGAAGGAGTTAACCATTTCCTAGTGCTTGTTTGTTCAATTGGATAAAAATTATAAAGTAATGTATTTCTTATTTTACCAGTTTTGTATAAAATAGAAAATAAAAAATGTTCAGGTGAGCCTGCCTCTGAGTATCTGATTTATTATCAGGGTTCTCCATCATTTGAGATTTTATGTGTTGCAGAGTTTACGCGAAGCATTAATATTTAGCAGTATTCGCGAACAAATTCGTGACTGAATCAAAATTCATTATCATTACAAAAGATTTAAGCACACACAAATGCATGGTGGTACGTTACTAGTAAAGGAAAAAAAACTTTCGGAAAAGCAGAGGAAATTCTGACTGATAGTCGAAGTACTTACAATTTGGAAAGTAGATTTGCCGCGTTTATTTATCAGGTTTCTTTATCGAGTTACTGCATTACAAAAAAGGAAACCTCAGAACAGTAAACATGCTGAATTTCAAAATTTTCGGCAATTTATTTACATCAATAAAATGACTTCGGAACGATGTCATGTTTGACTTACAGTGCTTACATAATTCTAGAGCCGTCAATATACAGAAAGCATGTTTAATTTAATATTTTTCATAAGTAATACAATGTATTTTATTGCAGCTACCAATTAACCGGTACATTGAGTTGTGAAAACAATTTATTTGTCTTTGTTCGTAGTCATGCGTGACGTCCGAGCAAGGTATACGAGATAATTGATTGACTACTCAAGGTGAAGCCCTAAGTAAGTAAGTGTTATAACTTTTTGAATTGAAAAACGGTAGAATTGTTTGATTAAAGTTTGGGTACAACTAAGATATGTTTAGAATTTCTAATTATCAGAACTCTTACTGTGTCGGCAGAATTTTTACTGTGTCGCATGCATGAAATTTGAATCGTTACTGTGTAGAAGAAGAGTACTGTGGCGACTAACAGTAAAACAGCTCATGGAGAACCCTGATTATTATGTAATTAATTGTTGCATTAATTTTATAATCATTAACCATTAATTATCTAAAATAACCTATTAAAAACAGTACTGCGTCTGAGTACTCTCAGTTCTTTGATGAATTTCCTTATTGGCTGCTAGCTTCTACGCGCTTAATGGCTGCTGTTATTGGCTGCTAGCTTCAGCCTGGTACCCCAATATGTTTATATGTGATAACCTTCTGTGGCCCCACCCTATACTATAGGATCCGACTGGCTTGATGGATCTATATATATAAGTTACTTAGACATTAGAGGAAGTATACACATTCATATGATTGATTCATCGATCCTGAATTTGGTTAGAAGAGTCGAACATAACCTCAGACGTCAAAGGTGTTCTACCATGTTGCTGATTCAGTATTGTGATCTTATTTGAATTTCTTTCAAATATGTCATACATTTGAAATCGGAGTTATTTTGTGGCACACCCAACAGTTTGTTCCAACAGTTTATACTTATATGATGTTGTAATCATCAAATCTGTTTACAATAAAGAATTGCACAAATTAAGAAACATTTTCAAAGAACATTATGCACAGCCAAATATGAAATGAGTGACAAGGCAGTTTCCGGCAGAGAAATGTAAGGATCTGATGTGTATTCCTTCACTAATGATAATCACATCCAAGGTTTGAATGGAGCGTAGTGGAGTTAGCCGAGGATTGCCTGTTGGCCCCAGCCAACTCACTTGGGTCATAATTTGAACAATT
>NW_026930133.1:0-10967 GCF_032062105.1 Saccostrea cuccullata
TGTTTGCATGTACCTTAAATTCTTTTTGATAATATTTAGAGATTAAATAATAATAGCGCACCTTGTACTGCTGTCTAAAACTAAGTACACGTATATCATGTGAAAAAAAACCAATGCTTTATCGACACGATAGCACCTACAAGTACGTCTCTTCGAGCAATAGTTTAGGCCGATGTATTATACGTTGATATATAAGGCTTCAGAAAGCAAATTTTGTATATGTGAGCATAGAAATGAAAGATTATACATAATTTTATATATTTCTTCCATAAATCTCAAAAGAGAGCTGAAAATAAGTTTCCAAGGGACATTTCAAGTTGGCTTTTATTTTCAACACAGCTGAGTACTTGTAGTAGCCCACAATGCATTGCGACTCATTCATCAGTGGGTAAAGTAAACAGATATCTAATTTACATGCAAATTTATTCTGACGTCAGAAAATCTAGTGGTCTCGACCTGTATAATGCAGACAAACTGTATGCAGAGTTGATTATTTACATACCAACCAGCTGTAATTATTTATTGTTTACCATTGTTATATGTTAATATAAAATTCTCAAATCTGTGTGGTTAATTGTTTTAAGTTGTCTCACATCCCTCTCGAGAATTTTTCACTCATATGGAGAGACACTGGCCCGAGACACCAAATACATTGGCGGATCCAGAGGGGGGGGTTCCGGGGGTTGGAACCCCCCCTTAATTTTTTGCCAAGTGGAGAAAGAGAAAGAAGGGGGATAAAACGTTTCTTGAGAATAAGTATTTGTACGTCTAACTTAAATATGTACCGTATTGAAAAGATAGATTCTCACACATTTAGTTTTTAGCTCACCTGAGCCGAAGGCTCAAGTGAGCTTTTCTGATCAAAATTGTCCATCGTCTGTCGTTGTCGTTGTTGTTGTCGTCGTTGTAAACTTTTCACATTTTCATCTTCCCCTCAAGAACCACTGGGCCAATTTCAACCAAACTTGGCACAGAGTATCCTTGGGTGAAGGGGATTCAAGTTTGTTCAAATGAAGGGCCGCGCCCTTTTCCAAGGGGAGATAATCATGAATTTGTTAAAAATTAATGGCATTTTTAAAAAATCTTCTTCTCCAGAACCGCTGGGCCAGGAAAGATGAAACTCATGTGGAAGCATCCTCAGGTAGTGTAGATTCAAGTTTGTTCATATCATGACCCCCGGGGCAAGGGTGGGGCCAAAATGGCCGACCCTTGTTTTACATAGGAATATATAGGAAAATTTTTTAAAAATCTTCTTCATCAGAACCACTGGGCCAGGAAAGATGAAACTCATGTGGAATCATCCTCAGGTAGTGTAGATTCAAGTTTGTTCAAATCATGACCCCCGGGGCAAGGGTGGGGCCAAAATGGCCAACCCTTGTTTTACATTAATAAGGAATATATAGGAAAATTCTTTAAAAATCTTCTTCTCGAGAACCACTGGGCCAGGAAAGATGAAACTCATGTGGAATCATCCTCAGGTAGTGTAGATTCAAGTTTGTTCAAATCATGACCCCCGGTCCAAGGGTGGGGCCAAAATGGCCGACCCTTGGTACACATAGGAATATATTAGAAAAATCTTTAAAAATCTTCTTCTCGAGAACCACTGGGCCAGGAAAGATGAAACTCATGTGGAATCATCCTCAGGTAGTGTAGATTCAAGTTTGTTCATATCATGACCCCCGGGGCAAGGGTGGGGCCAAAATGGCCGACCCTTGTTTTACATAGGAATATATAGGAAAAATCTTTAAAAATCTTCTTCTCGAGAACCACTGGGCCAGGAAAGATGAAACTCATGTGGAATCATCCTCAGGTAGTGTAGATTCAAGTTTGTTCAAATCATGACCCGGGGGGCAAGGGTGGGGCCAAAATGGCCGACCCTTGGTACACATAGGAATATATTAGAAAAATCTTTAAAAATCTTCTTCTCGAGAACCACTGGGCCAGGAAAGATGAAACTCATGTGGAATCATCCTCAGGTAGTGTAGATTCAAGTTTGTTCAAATCATGACCCCCGGTCCAAGGGTGGGGCCAAAATGGCCGACCCAAGGTTTACATAGGGATATATAGGGAAACTTTTTAAAATTTTCTTTTCAAGTACTTCAAAGCTATGATTAGTGATATTTATATGGAATCATCCTCAGGTAGTGTAGATTCTAATTTGTTCAAATGATGAACGCCTGGAGGGGGGGGGGGGGGATAAATTCAAGCCCGATGTGCTCAGGTGAGCGCTGTGGCCCCTGGGCCTCTTGTTCCATTTACCTTCACTATTACTTTTTATGAGTGAATGGTAGAAAATATTCTATTTATTTTTATATATCTTATATATAATATGTAACATGCGAGGTTAAATTTGATATTAGATTCCCGCGATCTTAATTTGGCTGTGTTGGCTAAAATATACAAGAAGGTGCCGTTTTTTTTTTAAACTAAATCTTATGAAGGAACTAAAATTTAATTAATTTTTTTATACCCAACCATAAAAAAGGATTTTCAAATTCTTTAAGAAAATTCATAATCTACTCTTAATTTTTTCCATATGGACTGGGGGTACGTTTTCAAAGAAAAAAGGACGTAAAACAAAGATATTATTTTCCACAATCTTACATTTTTCATACATGTGTGTGTGTGAATCTTTGCCTGAGAGTGTGTAAGGGGGGAGGGGGGTTAGAGGGACACAACCCTTGAACCCCCCCTTTCAAAAAATGCTGGATCCGCCCCTGAAATAGCCATCAGGCCAATGGACCTTACATACTTAGTTAAAAAAATACAGTACACGTTAAGTTTAGAAGAAAATAAATAAATAATCATGCACAGACTTCTTACACTATTGAAGTCGCTCGTGTGGCACAATGGTTAGAGCGTCTGCTGTAGAGGCGTGGAGTAAGGAGTCAATCCTAACGTCACGTGTTCGAATCCCATTGTGGGATGGGAGTCCGGTCTTTAGATGAGACTGTATTAAGCGAGGTCCCATGTCGCAGTAGGTGCTGGCAAGAAAAAGACCCCTCTCTGCTCAGTGGCCCTGTACTAGTGCCGAGTGTAAGACAAAATTTGCAGCTCTCCACCGTCAAGTGGTGGCATCTCCATATGAGTGAAAACTTCTCGAGAGGGACATTTAACAATAAACAATCAATCAATTTTACACTATTGTCTCCTAGGGTTTGGGTTTGTTTCTACTATTTCAAATGTGCCTGATCTGTAATTTGAAAATAATCTTATATTTGTCAATTAGATTATCTTTATATTCAACAAGATGTGTTTGTGAAACACTATGCGCCCGGCGGCAGCAAAGTTCTAAAAAGCAATTTTTAGCAAATGGGTCTCAGTCAAGGTCACACAATCATTGTTCTTGGTGTTATTTGAAAGCACTTAATTATAAGTGGAGTATGCATTCCAAATATAAAGTCTCTTTCACCTATGATTCAAAAGTTATGGTGAAAATTAATTTCGAAAAAAAAGGTATTTTTAGCATATAGGCCACAGTCAAGGTCACAAGGTCATTGACGTTGGTGTCAGTTGAAAGTGTTTAATTAGTGGAGTATACACATGATACATACCAAATATGAAGTCTCTATCTATCACGGTTCAAAAGTTATGGCAAAAGTTTGAAAAAGATATTTTTAGCATAAAGGTCTCAGTCAAGGTCACAAGGTCATTGACCTTGGTGTCTGTTGAAAGTGCTTTATTAGTGGAGAAGGCATACCAAATATGAAGTCTCTATCTATCACAGTTCAAAAGATATGGCGAAGGTTAAAGTTGACAACAGACAGACAAACAGCTAAACAGACAGACAGGACAAAAATAATATAAAATTTAAATAAATAAATTTGGGTGCATAAAAAGTTAAAGTTAAGAGAGTATGTACCCCTCAAAATATGTGTATGATAACAAATACTGTTGTTATAACCCCCGCAAACGAAGTTTAGGGGGGGATATTGGAATCGCTCTGTCCGTCTGTCTGTAGACAAGATTTCGTCCTGACCATGCATTGTCAAGTGAGCTTTTCTGATCAAAATGTGTCCTTTTTCTGTCGTTGTTGTTGTCGTCAAAAACTTTTCACATTTTCATCTTTTTCTCAAGAACCACTTGAACAATTTCAACCAAACTCACTACAAAGTATCCTTTAGCTGCAATAATGTAGCCCTCTCCGATTTTTTTTTTTTTTTGGGAGAGGGCTACAACTCCCTAGGATCTCTATAATGGTGCAGATGCGGAAGTGGATCACTCCCGCACGGATTTCGGCTCAAATTATCAGTAAACGGCTGTTTTATTATCATCTCTTACCTGGAATCCAAATATGTAATTATGCAAAACATAAATCAATCCAAAAATATTCACAACGATCCGTATATCGGTTATTTTTCGTGTGTGTCAACAGCTTAACTTGAATTTATCCGCCATGTTTACTGACCTTGATGGATTATATTTTGGGACAGCCAATGAGAATTTAGGTTCTATAGGAGCGGATCTACTAGGAATTCCCTTATTTTAAGCGTACGTTATCGCTGTTTGCGCAAAAATAACACTTGAAATGGTTAATTATTTATCGATGTTTTTGTAATATATTATAGCACAATCGTTTATAAACATCGACATTTGCTTTATTTGGTTGTTCCAAATTTCAAGTGAAAGTCTCACTACGTCACGCGTGAACTGTCATGGCTGCTGAATATTGCAGCTGGGAAAGACACAGATTTATTTTGCATGGTTTTCGAGTTTAACAGGCTATGTTGTTGACAGTGAATAAAAATTCCGTCTTATAAGAAGTAAGTTTAATGTAAAAATAATTTATTTTGCCTCCAATCACCCGTATCAAAAAAATATATTTGCACCATTACGGAGATGCGATGGAATTGTAGCCCTCTCCAGAAAATATCAGATAAAAAAAATCGGAGAGGGCTACATTATTCGGCTAAGTATCCTTGGGTGAAGGGGATTCAAGTTTGTTCAAATAAAGGGCCATGTCCTCTTCCAAGGGGAGATAATTATGAATTAGTGAAAAATTAATGGCATTTTTAAAAAAATCTTTTCAAGAACCACTGGTCCAGGAAAGATGAAAATCATGTGAAATCATCTTCAGGTAGTGTAGTTTTAAGTTTGTTCAAATCATGACCCCTGGGGCTAGGATGGGGCCACAATGGCTGATCAAAGTTTTCCATAGGAATATATATAGGGAAAATCTTCTTCTCAAAAACCATTTGGACAGGAAAGATGAAACTTGTGTTGAATCATCTTCATATAATGTCACTTCAATTATGTATATAACCATGATAACATAAAGGAAAAATATCCTTTTATTATAAAATTGATACAATATTTCTATTAATTAAAATGATGGCTAATTTTAATAGGTTTCTGAATTGTGTGTTCTTCAATTAATATTGGGAGGATTGTCTGGGATTAATGTAAATTAAAACAGTTTACAAACAGGTCTCGTTCTGTGTAACATGGCTCTTCTATTAACTGATTAGACCAGAAGATCTTGACTTATTTGTCCATTGTCCCTCCATCTGTCTGTATGTCTGCCGGTTACCCTGTAAACAGTTTTTCAAAATATGAATTATATTGACCATCCCTCAGTTATGGCAATATTAACTAAAACTATATACAAGTGGACTTAATTGGTCTAGTAGACCTTCTAAATGAGCTTGACATTAACTTTAGATTTGTAGAAGCTTTTAAGAAAATATTCAAAATAGTTTTGCCTGGATGTTCTTGACTGTCACTTTCACGAAGGTGAGGGAAGTCATATTAAATCTCATTTGTCTGTCCGTCTGTCAGTCCGTAAGTCTGACAGTTTATCTGTCTCCACTTCAAACCTGGTCATGTTTTTTGAATGAGAAGGGATGGGGCTTTCATATCTCACATATGAAAAAATGTATATTATTTTTGACAAGAACTCTATGATTTTTTCCCTCATGACGATAATAACCTCGAGGTTTGACCTAATTTTCAAAATTTTTTTTTAAAGAACCTTGATCATGACATTTCAAATTGAGAAGAGAAGAGGCTTTCATATCAAACCTGTGTATTGAATGTGACAAGATCTTTTTAAATACACCGATTTTTGAACTCATCACCTTGAAGTTTGACCTTCTTAAATAAAAAAAATTATAGGACTTAAAATTGGCCATATTATAACTTTTTAATGAGAAGAGATGGGGCTTTAATTCATATTAAAACTTATATTATATGTGACAAGACCTTTCTAAATACACTATGATTTTTGACCTTGATCTCGAAGTTTGACCTGCTTTTTTAAACCTTTGATCTTGCCCATGACTTGAATGAGAAGACATAACATACATAATTATTAATATTAATACATATTAATGAATGAGGGGCCACAATTACCTCATTGAAAGAGCACCAAAAGTCTCTAACAGTTCTTTGCTTTTAATCATTATTAAGCTTTTAACAATTTAATCTTGGAAGTTAATTGATATTATAAAGGAAAGATAACTCTGACTGGTAGATATTCATGTGTATGATGCATGACTTATCCAGTATTATCCATCATATTGTCAATATAGTTGAACCTTCCCTTTCTGCATATATGATTTTGCTCTGCAAGGTTTGTTGGTGTGTGTGTAATATACCCTTCAAAAAAAGAAACGCATAGTAGAATTTTAGTGACACATTGAACATAAAGATTATTTAGTAAAATGATGCATTGATAAAACAGAAATGTGCCAAGAAACAGGAATTATCTAAATGTCATAATTACTCAACAATTTTAAAATTATTGTCAGTTTAAGACCATTAAAGATCAATATCTGGTATGCCCCCCGCAGACACAAATAATAGCCACAAACAGCATCTAATGGAAGCAAATGTGTGTAATAAAAACTGTATAGGAATACTGTCCCACACCAAATGTAGAACTTTGGTCAGCTGTTGCAGAGTCTGGGGATGCGATTGTCTTTGGCAAATCGTGTTATTCCATTTTGTCCAACGCTGCTTCATTTGGATTAAATCTATCGATTTAGATGACTGTGGCTGAAACAGATTGTTGTTTCTTTGCAAGAATAGGCGTGTCAAACGAGCCATATGTGGCTGTGTATTGTGAGATTGCAATACGGCTCTAGGATGCTGCAAAATTGAATGAGTATGTATATAGGTAGAAATTGGTTAGAGTACCTTTTTCCATCAAATTCCATTGAATTCGAACCAAATCAATCTTTCTTTCTTATAATAACGTTTTCCATATCATTACACTACCACCACCAACTTTTTTAACATCCTGGAGGCAGTTGTCTGTCTAACATTCATTACAAAGCATTAGCACTCTTAAACTTATAAGAGACTTTCAGATAAACATTCTGGACTAAGGTTAACCAAAATGTTCAGCAGTGATGCTGTGGTCATACTCTAATGATCTGAGATCTTTGAAGTCGATATTTGGGGTGTTGTGGGGTCAGAACAATGGCATCAATAATCCTCTTGCAATAATTCGTAGTCAACTGAAAACGGTCTTGTTAGATGATCTGTGCAGTTCAGGGATAGCTAATGATTTAGATGATGTCTAGCTAATGCATTACATTCGTGCATTTTACGTAATCCTGATGCTGAGTGCTGATGCTGATGCATAATTCTGATGCTGAGTGTTCCTAAATACTTCCTACTTAAAAGATACTTTTGAATTGTGAATATCAGGGAAACTATTTTACAATAAAGCAAATGCCAGAATGAAGAGACCTTAGAAGGAGTTATTGCCCCTGTCAACATTTTTTAAAGATTGAAAAATTGATTTAAAAATAGAAAATATGCATTTTTTAAATTCTTTAACTTAACAATATTTATCATTACACCTATTGTAAAGCATTCTTCCAAGAGATATTGTTCTATTAGGTATGAATTTAAATTAATTACAGTTTTTGCAAAAACCTATGACATCATAGGAGGGTGGAATTACTTTAAAGAAAATTTTTGCTTTAAAAGTTAAATATTTATTGTTAATTAACAAATTATCAAGTACACATTATACGGCACACCCTGAACAAAATGAGGTGGGGATAACCAATAAATTGTGTATGCGTGACTTCTTATTTTGCAAAATCTATATAAATGTTCTAATAATTATTCTACTGAAAAATCTAGGCCTTCTCTTTAAGTCTGTCTACGATGTTGTAGATTTTTTTTTATTTCAAAGCTAAGCCACACAGCTTGAGATCGTTATATATAACTTGACCACATGTCATTTTCCTCGTCTATTTTTACTTAGTTACAATCTCTCTAAATACTTGCTCCTGCCAGTGATATGGTATCTAAATGTGTTTATGCTATTTTTTCTTCTCTGCCTTCTCTATACTGACAAATTATCTTTTCCTTACACATTTAAACTGCTTTTATTGCCGCCGTACGAAAGTTCGAGGCAGAATAGGCACGGCTTGGGCACGGCTAAGACACGGAATCCGCACGGGTTTTTAAAAAGCCGCACGGGTTCTGCATGTCCAAGACACGGACACGGCTTCTGTGTCTGAAAGTGAGGAATCCTCACTCATAGAAACCCGTGTGGAGGCACGGAATCCGTGTCACAGGAGACGGTTTTTAACTCAGGCGGGTTTTGCTTCAAATTATTTATTTATATCTCACAGCTTTTTACTGAGCATGCTCAATTATAACTTCCTTTATTTGAATATGAAATAGGAGGGATTCATGGTCCTGAGCTAAGAATGTGTCTTTTTCTTCTAGTTAAAGGATATAAACCAAATAGATGTAAGTTGAAATTGTATTTATGACAGTCTGGGATAATTCATTCACTTTTGAACTAAATGCAGTAAGTGTAATCTAGAATAAATAAGTCAATTTTTCAATTTTCATGATCTTCCATAATTGCAATGTTGATAATGAACATGATGAAATAGTTTAGGTTTATTTGAATGACTTTAGTGGGACTTTCACTAATCCTTTATAGTATATATTTTATGTGACATCACTGTGCTAGTGAAAGTTTTATTTAAACTAAATGCTTTCTCAGATTGTGCAAACTTAATTAGCTACTAGATTAAATTACAATTGAATATTGTACATTATCATTAAAATCTTAATTAAAAACTAAAGATTAAAAACAGAAAGGAAATAGACATATTCATGTAAGATTTTTAACTTTTAAAATTCTAAAACTAAGCATTGAATGTAAAGCAATGTGAAGTTAGTTTGGTTTCAGTCACCATTTTGGCATCCACAGTTACTTCAGGGGATTCTCTAATGGCCATGACCTAATCTAAACAAATGCACAGATCCCGTGACTCCTTATATGGTATACAGCACGGCTTTTTTGACACGGGTTTCCGAAAAACCGTGTCTCCATATATGGAAAAGGACACGGGTTTCAGACACGGGTTTACTGAATCCGTGAGTCCATATATGGAAACAAGCACGGCTTTCTGACACGGGTTTTGTAAAACCGTGTGATCTCATTTAAATAATTCGGCCAATATCCCGTGCCGTGTCCGTGCCTTGACCACTTTAAGGCACGTCTTTCCATACATACTTTACATAGGAGCACGGAATGCTAAAGCACGGGTTTCTGGAGACGGAATCCGTGCCTGAGCCGTGTCTAAGCCGCCCGGACTGTTTCGTACGGGCTCGGATTTTTCTCCATTCTTCACATGGCGTTTTTGCTATAAATAGCGACACGCGACTTTTAATACAGACGGGAGATAACTCTTAAACTTTGACCCAAATTCTTACTGAATAAAATTTACATGAAAATACCCAAAAATCAAAATAAAAAACATCGGGGCGGGACATTTTGAGAGGGGCGGGCGGGGATGAGAATCTAAAGATTAATTTTATATTGCCTAATGGTTTATGTTTTATATGTTAGATATGGTCTGTGTGTAAAATTAAAACCTCTTGCAATTGTAGATTGTGGTACTCCTGCTTCCAGTCGCCCATTTTTCTTTTTGTGCTACGCAACTTTCAGATGCAGTATTTTTAGGAAGCGTTATTTTTCAGATAAAACCAGATTCAAAATATTGAGAACCCCCGCTTTTGATAGCCCCTTTGTACCTGAAGGAATTGCATCGGAATTCAACAAATGAAAATTGAGATCAAAATTTTGGGGGAAATTTTGCAAAATTGGGTCTTTTTGTCTGTGAGACTTGTAGAATATTAACTGTAAAGTTAACAATTGCATTAAAAAATCATGCATTTCATTCAAATACATCGTATCCATACAAAAACAAAAGGTATGACAAAACTATCATACATTTTTCAGGGCATTGTTCCTACTATGCGTTTCTTTTTTTGAAGAGTATATAATAAATTATGAATAAATTCTTCAGGATAATTAAAAACATGAAAGAAATATTTAAATTACATGTATTAGTGAGTAGGAAGTACGTCATTAATGAACTTTGAGAATTTAATACATGTAACCTTCATTGCAAAAATAAGACTTGAAATGAGAAAAAAAAATTGGCCATAATGTAATTTACCAAATAAGTAATTCTTTTATTTGACATAAATGCACCAGAAACACTCCTGGATGCTCTATAGTGCCAATTATTTTAAAATTTAAGGAAAATGTTAACTTTGGGGACAATGTACTGATGAACTTTTATTTTTATGTAGATGGAGCTTCGACGGTCTACGAGGATTCGGCGTCCCCCTGCGTGGCACGCCGACTACGTGATGGGCTTCCCGGTAAGTCTAAAAAACACAAAATCTACCTCTCTGTCTGTATATAATTTGGAACTGTTAGTTTTATTCAACACCCCTCAAACACATTTGGGGGTTGCTCAGGAATCACTGTGTCTGTCTGTCTGTCTCACAGAATCTACCTCTCTTTTCATAGATATTGAAACTTTTAGTTTATTCAGTTAACACATTTGGGGTGTGTATACAAGGGATATATTTGTCCCAAAAAGTCGTAGACAGGGAAAACACTTTAGTTTCTCTTTGCTAAATAAAATTTCTTTTCTTATCATAGCAAAGAGTTACATTTTATGATCAAGTATATC